>NW_017536629.1:4292605-4338421 GCF_001853355.1 Bactrocera latifrons
AAATAATGAATTAAGAATCATTTTTTTTAGATTCTGTTAATTAAAAAAAAAAAATTTAACTAAAAAGTGGAAAAAATGTAAAGGATCGGATTAAAAAAATTATCTCGAGCTTATAATTAAAGAAGACTATTCACTCCAACTATAAATTTCAAAAATACATTTTTTCTTTTAATCCAATTTTTTAATTAAAAAGTATTTTCCCAATATTTAATGCAAGAAGTTGAGAATAAAAACCCAAATTTTTATTATTGAGTTAAACAATTAAATTTTCAACTTTTAATCCCAATGGATTAGAAATTCTAAATTTATTTTTTTATACCAAAATTGAAAATAAAAATTTTAAATTTTATTTCTAATCGAAAATGTTTGAATTAAAAAATATGCGGCAGTCACAATAACTGACAACTCGGCAGTATTCGCGTAAAAGATTGGAAGCCACAACATTGTAAACTCAGCATTTTGGTAGAGTATAGTATATACATATATTTTTACGCTTAGCACAATCAACTTACCCTCCTCGCTGGTTATGACCGAAGCGGCATCGTCTTCCTCCACGAAGCGTCGCTTGAACTTTTTCGTGCACAGCGGTTTCTCTGACGTTGTGTTTGCCTGCAATGGCAGCTCCACCACACGATTCTCTTCGCGGCGCGGCGATAGGAATGGCGCATTGGCATTAGGCGACATGGCGCCGCTCAAGTCCAGATGACGCTTGGCCAACGATACTTGCAGAGGCGATAATGTACCCAACGGCTTGAAGCTCAGCATTTGCTGTGTGGCTGTTGAAATGGTTTGCGGTGGCGAAATGGAGCCGTAAATGTGTGCTGGCGTCACGTGACGGCTAGGTGAACGTATGTGGCCACCAGCAACAGGTGAACTGCATGGCGGCGAACGAAAGCCCTGCTGCAGCGAAGTTATGGGCGAAGCGCGATGCATAGGCGGCGGTGTACAGTGGCGCGCATCGTTGCAATTCGATGGTGAAGCGTGTGATGGACGGGGCGATGATGATGGCGAAGCGCATGGTGAATTGTAGAAATGGTGTGAACCAGTGCCCGCAGTTGCGGTGGCTGAACGGTGCAGCGTACGCGCACCGCTATTGCCATATGACGAGGTATAATGCGACATAGTGAGATTTTTATTGGCCGAACGTATTTTCGTAAACGGCACGATATTCTCAGAGTTGTCCTCGGAAAATTCATACTTTTTATCGGCCAAGCGACGTTTGCGCAGAGTGGAGATCTTTTCACATTTTTCGTTATCCTCGGTAAATTCATAGGCGTTAAGCCGATCGGCCATTGTTGCCGTAGCTGGAGTGGCGCTGGTGGTGGGAACTGTTGTCTGCAGATCGATGGTTGTAACGCCATTGCGAAAGGACTTTGTGACGATACGATGATGACGTCTGCCGCGGTGATTGATTAAACTAAAACGTGCTGCGCTACCGGCCCCGGGGCTGCTATTGAGACCGGTAGTTGTGGCGCTCGCCGTGGCTTCAGTCATTTTGTTGGCATTGTTTGCGTTGCTGCTGCTTGTGGCCGCGCCAGCGTTGGGTGAAGCGCTGCCACTGCAGGTGAAAATCACTTCATCGTAAGTTTTACGTGAAATAAATGTCACTGCCGAACCGGGTGATGTGAGGGAGGCCTCACTTTGTGATGCGCGTATCGGTGTTTCGCTGGAATGCGTGGAATCCGTTTCAATGTCACTAAAGTCGGCAATAATGCGTGCGATGACGTTATTGTGATTATCGCAACTGGCTTGTTCGTCGGCAGTCAGCGGCAGTAAGCGACGATCCATGCTTGATATGCTCATAGCTGATGATTCATTGCACGGTGTGCTGCGACTAGATGATAGAAGATGGTGTTGCTGTGCTGGGGGCGGAGAATTGGTTGTGCCAGCAGCAGGTATTATTTCAATATGCATCATATGCATAAAACCGTTAGAGACTATTAAAACACGTTCGGGACATATAAGGTTTATATGTGGGTCGAATTTTGGATCGGATTCTGTTGAAGAATACTTTGTATGTATGGTTAGGTTGCACTTCAAGCAGAGCATATGCCAGCGAAAGTCTGAAATGACATTAAATAGATGCTTTAATTTCTACCGCATAAAAGAAAAAACTTTAGATTACACCGGAGTGATAACACCCTTTACTGAAAACTGCAAAATTTCAAACCGATATCTCAACAACTATGAAGCTAGTTCCCGTTTTCTTCATTTTCTTCTGGGTGTTACTAACTTCGTTGCAAACTCAAGATATATTCAGCGTATAATTACACACTTACATGTACTATCTTCATTATCCCGGAGTTTTCTACAATCTAAACAACCGAGTTTAGGAACTTTAACATAGGTAATATATGAATCCTCGTTTTCATTTTCAGCTGCCCCATGTATGATGAGAATACGAGGATCGGAGCACTTCCATTGAGTCATCGTCACTTTCTTTAGATTGTCAACACCATGATCATCAAACAGGCAGCACTTGAAAAAGCTGCGTAACGGTTTGTGCGGTTGATAGACCCAAAAGTACAATCTAAAAATTAAAAATAATAAACGTTAAGCATTTCCTTGTTTTTTTTTTTTAAGACTTAGAAGCAAAAATAGACTTAAATTCCAAACAGATTGGATTATTTAAAGTTTGTATTTAAATATATACATATTTTAAGTTAGTTACATACGTATATTTGTAGCCATAACCAAATGAATAGTGGTTGGTCATCATATTGTCATTGCAGCACACTTTATAGCTTAGGAGGAATTGACCGCAGGCGCTAAGGCCCATAAACATGTGACTGAAACGGGATAAAATATTATAATTTACACAAATGCACTTAAAAATTAAGACATCAAATAGTTTGGAATTTACAAATTGGTTTTAAAAATAATCTTTACTCACCCTTGTAGGAAGCATTTCGGCACAATATCCTTGAGGCAAAATCTTAATCTATTTGGCAATTGCTCATAAGCGCGTTGTGGTGCATGGGCTGAACGCGTTCTACCTGCGAAATTGTCAGTACGCTGAAAAGATAGAGTGTATTACTTAGTGTCAACTACTTAGTTATATTTAAGTTGAACTCACCTCTCTATTGTATATTTTTTGCACCAAATTATTAGGATTGTTATTTGTGTTAGTCGCGTTTCTCGTGCTACAGAAGTGTTTGCTCATTTGTTGCTGCTGAACGCCACTACTGATGCCATCGGAATCATCCGAGCTATCATCAGCCGTGGAAAAATCATCATCCTCTTCCGAGGAAGCTGATAATGATTCAGCAAAAGCATTGAAATCCGCTTCCATCACTTCGCACTGATTAGCTTCTTATTGACACCACTACAACCAATTCTGCCAACGATATGTAACCTGTATACAGACTTACAATTTCGCCTTCACTTTCTCGTTCTCCTCCTGACTAGTCTTTTGCTAGTCAGCCTAATCGAGACCAGCTCGCTTAGTTACTGCAATTCAATGCCATTTTCCAATCACAGCCTACTTAATTCACTGTTAAAATGTTCGCGCTACAATTACTAAAATCTACGACAGTTTGCTGCAGCTGGATCCGTTTTAATTTTGCATAAAATTAAATTTTTTCTACTATCGTCGCAGTCAAATGTACTAAGTGAAAATAAAAATCTAACAAAAGCCAACGTCGCCGCCGTTGTTGCTCTGTTTATCGGAATGGCAGAGACGCAGCAAATGTCAAAGATAAGTGAAAGGGAAATATAAACAAAGCCATTTGTTTTCGTTGGTGAAAGTGAGAGGCAATGCTCGGTTGACAGCTACTTTGACAATCAGCTTGTTTATTGTCCGGTGTTTTTAGTGGTTGCCATGAGATACTTCTATAAATAAAATTTCTTTCTAATAATCGGTTTAATTTAAATTTAATTAATCGATAAAATGGAATTAAATAAGAAAGTTTCTCCAGGTCTGCATCAATGACTCTTCCATATATTTTAACGGGTCATTATCATGATATGATATATGTATGTTTGTGTTCAAGCCCACTTAACATCAGCTAAATATATATACATATAGTAAAATTAATATTTTTAATCGAAATTAAAAATATAGAATGTCAATAAATTGAAGGATCAGTCGACCGCGTCCTACTTTATTTATTATTTTACGTATCTAACTTGAATAACTGCGAAAGGTTCCTGGTCTTTTGAGTTTGCCTAGAAACCATCCATTGATAAATTTTGCGATTTAAAATGGTGTTGTTCGGCGTTAAGTAGAGGTCGTAACAGTAATGAATCTATAACATTACGATACATATGTTATCTAAAAAGCATGACCTTATACAATTTCAATTGTCTTGACAAGAAATAATATTTGGCCAAAAATAACTTTCAAATTTGGTAAAAAAAACAAAATTTTAATTTTTCCAAATTTGCTATATAAAATTCTTTAATTTCTTCTATAAATATTTAAAATTTTACAATATAAATATTAATATGACAATAATTGGCTAATCGAATAATAAATAAATAATATACCATATTCGTATACATAATTCTGTGACCCTAACAATATCTCAACTACATAAGGTTGTTGTTAAAACTAGGCGAGTACAGCATTTGCTGGTGAAGCGGTTGTAAAAACTCCCGCTTCTGCTTGCAACGTGGACTCGATGGACTTCGGCGCCTTAGTTGGCAAAAACTGCTTTCTATTCATGTCCTTTTGTGTTTGTATCTTCTTCTGCCAAATTCCCGCCAAACCCCTGATAGGCATTGGTATTTCATCTGTGGGCGCAGACGAGTCTGCATTCATGGCTGGTAGTTCAGGCAATGGAGGGTAGTTTTTGGGTGAATCGTAAATTATCCAATTATCAGGTCTAAATAAACAGAAAAAAAATGGAACATTTTATACATAATTTATATTAGTGAAGATTCCAGCTTTTGTTTACCAACCTTTCTAGCTTGGTTAAAATCTTAATGGGTGCAAAAGCAATACGTTCGGCAAGAATGGGTTTCGTCTTCGTAGTTTCAGTTTCAGTATCAATTTCAAGCTTCTTCACACTTTGTCTCTTGTTCGTTAACGTTCGGATTGCCGTCGTTTTCGTAGCAATTAAAGTTTCGGTCGTCTCTTCGTCATAGTCTTCGGCCAATATGTCATTATTAAGTTGTTTCCCCACAGCATCGGGGAAGTTGGTCACACTTTCTGTCGTTGTACTTGTTGCTGTCTCGGTAGTGGTCGTCTCTATACTTTGTTCTAACAGTTTAAGTAAGTATTCTTTGTTCAGCGTGTCTAGAGTTGTGTTAAGTACGGGCAACACGTAGTTGTCATCCACAATTTTGGCACTACAGTTCTTTTTGGCCGTTAAGTTACGTAATTCGTTCTCTTTGGATTTAATGACCGCTTGTATCATATGTTCGGGTCTTATATAACCGTCTTGATCAAATTTTTCGCTCAAATCATCATCCCTATAATCGTAATCGTCCACATCATCAATGTCGTCGACGTCATTTTCGTCATCCGTCGTGTGGTTAGTCAGAATTGGTTCGAGTGTGCGTGAAATGGCGACTTCGTCATAGTCCTTGATAGTATTAGTATGTTCCAAAATTGTCTTCTGTTGTAACGGTAGGTTCTGTATGTGACTATAGTAGCCATAAGTTCCCTGTTGCGGTCTTTTGTGTGCGCTTGAAAACGGACTATTTGCACCTTCCTTATTCGTATTACTAAAGTATGTCTGCCCACTTGGGGAAGCCACTGAATGTTGTGAGCTAAAGAATCCCGTATTCGGTGCTTGGTTAAATGGCGGATTACGCGACGGCAATAGGCCGTAACTACCGCCATCGATTTGATTTGGCGGTAAAGGAAGTTGCGACTGTCCGCCTGGGTTGGGTTTGGGCCGTATATTAAAACTGAATGTACTATCGCCGCCATTCGCTTGTGCCACACCAACAATGGTACCAAAGTTGCCAGTGCTGATTGCACTACTGGTCGCCTGTACCACCCCGCTACTCGCCACACCGCCTACCTGACTCAGACTAGCAGCCGACGGTACAGTTGGAAAGGCTGGTAACGCATTCTGGTTCGTTGGTCGTGGTACATAGTGTGATACGGAAGATATATCCGTGTTCGGTCCATAAATTTGGTTACTCTCATAAATATTTGAGACACTTGTTCCGTAATTCGCATGATCTTTTTGCGCTGCCGTACTGTGTGGACTCTGCTGCTGTGGCTTGTTATTGTTGCCAAAGCCACTAGTCGCAAAAGACAAGATATTTTGAAACAGTCCCGGTGCTCGTGTAGTCGTTGTGTAACGGTCTTCGTGTTCATTAATATAAATAACGGTCGGTGGCTTGGTGCGTCGTGTTTGTACGACGTTAGCCGATACAGTGGGTGTGTTCGGATAAAAGGCGTGTGGCGATATAGTGCTCGAGTAATATGATCCCACATAACTGGGTGAATATTTGTCATAACGATTCCATTGTTTGTAAGGACTCGCCGCGGTCGTTGAGGGCAAAACTGGAGATGATTGCTTATTTGTTTGTCGTATATTTATTTCGATTTCATATTGATCCGAATTCGGTCCGTTGACTACAACTTTCTGCGGTTGTGTGTAAAATGTCGGTTGCGTTTGGTATTGTCTGAGTTCTACTTGTCGAGAAGTGATCGCCCTTTTTGTCGCTTTTGTAAGATATCTAGTTTTAGTTTCATTATTCCGGTTCGGTACTTTGACTACAATCAATTTTCGGTTCAACTGAGGTCGGCGTCGTCTTAAACTTGTAAGTTCGGCGGTTTCTTCTAAACGTTCCATTGGGTGAAGGTCAGCGGTAATCGACTCACTGTCTGAAATTGTGTAGTCTGTAAAATTGTAGATTTTATCATCAGTCCCTTCTGTTAACGTAACGTCGTCCAAATCGCTAGTAGAACGGGGTAAATTTGTAAGCGTTAAGTTAGTCGAACCTGTCCATGTACTATCCTCATTGTCTACGTTTGTCTGAATTTCGCTTGTTTGCTTCTTTGTGTCTTTCACAGACACAACCTCTGTCGAAACTGTGGTTAGGTTCTCAACGTTGTCTGATAATAAAGTCTGTGGTACTTCAGTTCTGCCATTCCAATTAGTAAGTGTGTCGCTATCTTTACGTTGAACGTCTGTGTCCGTAGCTTTGTCGACTAACTTCTTTTTCACAACTTTGGATTCAGCTCCACTGAAATTTTCTCTCAGTATATTTTCAAAGTCTTCTACGTCTGCGTTTCGGTGTGCTTCGGTATTACTCGAAGTTTCGTCAAGAAATATAAGTGCTTCGTCGAACTGTGAAGTCTCACGATCTCTGTCATCAATATGTCTTTCTACGTTTGTCTCGTAGACAGTCGGTACTTTTGCCTTAATAGTTTCGTCAGAAAGTATGTCTTTAGTTAAGGGCATAACGGTGTTGTTAATAGTGTCAAGTGATCGTATCTCCAGTTCAAGCTTTGATTGTCGTGCATTGTCGTTTATTGTGCCGTCTTTATTGTCAGTGCTGCTTTGTTCTACAGTTGTTAGTGGATCGTCTGTGGAAGCGTTGCGGTTCGAGTTAGTTGCAGTCTTTGGTGTTTGATTTGATTTACTATCAGCTTGAATTTTAAAATCTTTATTTTTCTGAGCTTCTTTTGAGAGTTCAATAACTTTGTTTGTTTCTAGCGGCTCGTTTAGTCCCGCTTGTTTGCGTCCCGTTTGTATTTCCAAATCAGTGTGGTCTATTCGTGCTTTTTCATCGGTTATACTTTCGGTTGCACTCTGCGCATTTGTAGACTTTGTTGTCTGTACAGCAACGTTGGGTTCAGTCTCGCCATCCGTTGCACTTCGCAGTTCGACTGGTATATTGTTTACAACTACAGTGGTACGTCGGTTATTTTGTGGTCGTCGTACGTTCACCCCACGTATATTAAGTGTAATCTTTGGATTTTTGTCAATCTTATTATTAATACCCTTAATTGGTTTCGCAGTCGCAATTGGTCGTTTAGCAGATGTCACTTTTTGTCGTATGTCTAATTTGTCACTAATACGTATTACCTCACCCGGCACCTTAATTTGGGTAACAAACCCATTTGGCGTGTTCTTGTTATTCACGGGTCGTTCACGATTCGGAAAGCCTGCCTTATTCTCTTTTACTACTTGTACAGAGCCAGTCGGTATGTCCTCCCTAATTGTATCTGTAGCTAAGATCTCAAATACGCGATCCGGCTCCTGTGTTTGTGTCGTTGGAGTGGTCACAAAAGGATCCTGCTCGATCCACGGGCTCAAATCGAGGGGCGACAATGTGCCGGTACCACAAACTTGACGTTCATTGCCCTCAACTTCTGACGGTATCAGAGCATGTGGCTGCATTGTACCACCGCCAACAGTACGACAGAGCACCTGCGCGAGTGAGACACGTCGTATGGATTGCAACTGGGCGGGTGTGAAAGAGTTTTCCAAATCACCATTCTCGTACCAGAAACGGTCACCTTTGCGTGAATTGCTGAACTGCTGCGCGATGATACAGGCGAATGTGGGACCAACTAGACCACCCACTACAGGTCGTTCGGCAATACCGCCAACAAAGAGATCAATATCATGTACACTGCGATAGGCGTGGCTAATGCGTTGCGCCGATTGTGGACCTACGACATTGGCAAAGTCCTCCCAGCTGTTTATGGGGGTAAGGCCGCAAGGTACGCGCCATGAAGTGTACGGTGGCACGCCATGATCGCGACCGCGCTGTATATTGATGGCTGCTAAATCCAAACCGAATGGAAAGCCTGTGAAATATTTATAGATAAATTTCAAAATTGTTAAATGCTGAATTGAAGCGTGCTGAAAGTACCTGGTGTTTGAAAGAGGTGATTGGTCAGCTCAGGTGTTATGAACTCATCACGCTTCAGCGCGCGCTGATTCACCAAGCCACGTATAAGGCGATGCAATGAACCGGGTGAGCCGATGTCACCGCGTTGGAACTCCTCATGAAGACTGACGTCTGAAATCAATAACACACTTAAAGAGTATCTCATAACTACAACGAAAATTTTTGGACGCTCTACTTACTATTGCGCATGAAATTGTGAAAGCGATCGCAGCGCATATAGGAGTTCTGCACCAACGAGTGGCCAAAGCGAAACGCAGCCGCAGCAAAAGAGTTGGCGACCGTTGGATTTGTCTTCGGGTCATAACCCTGATAATAGCCAGTGCTCAATAGTTCCAAATCAAATAGTCTGCACACCTCGCGTCCCAGCACAATAGGCAAAAATTCCCTGTATGTGATATGTTGAAACATGGCGCCCACAATGCGTCGGGCCTCCTGGTAGATCTTCTCATCGCTCCAGTGCAAATTCATTTCGCTCAACTCCAACGCTATACGATTATGCTCACCCACCCAAACGTGATGTAAAGCCAGCAGACCAGGCTGCTCACCGCTGCGCCCATCGCCTGCGCGTATACACTGCGTAGCTATTGCGCCGCGTTGACACACATCCTCAGCAGGATTGCCGCGTCCATAGACAAGCATGCCGTTGCGAAAAACGCGCGCATTATCAGAAGACTTGGCGCTGTTCGAATATATGGGTGAGGCGTCTATATATGAAGTGGCCTGATTGGTTTGCTCGCGCCAAGAGAGTATGCAGTCACGACGCTGCGCAGGCGCCGAGCGGAGAAACTCCAAACACCGCACTTTGAGTGGCGCCAACCATGGATCGTCAAGCGGTACTTTAATTGGAAAGCAGGATGGATGGAAATCGGTGTTGCCACAGCAACTTGGCACCGAACCGTTGATTGAACTACGTGCGCGTGGAAAATTCAAAAATTTCTTAGTCAAAATATGCTTGCGTTTACATATAATTGTGGTTATGCCTTACCGCGGTTGCGCCGTCGATGTCATATCGTGATCGAGCAGTTGTCCCCATTGCGCGGTCATTAATGTCACCGCCGCTTCGCCATCGCGCGCGCCATGCACCAGTAGACTAACGAATCGCGATGAAGCCAACGGGCCGCCCTCAATAGACATGCGTATCGAGTCGACACCGTCGCCATACTCGGGCGGCAGAAAGCGATTGAACGGCATTTGTGCGGCGCCCCAACGCGGACGCCGCCGACTATTACAGGTGCCGTCGTGTGTGCGATAGCGCGCCGATGCCGGCATGCAGGTGGGCGGATCACGTGGCGGACAAAGTCCTTCCAGCGCGGTGTGGCGCAGTGAAATCTTCGAGGTGTGCGCCTGGCGTGCCAACTCATTGAAGTATTTGTAGCTGCAACAATGAAGCGAAACTTAAATTTGATTTCATGCCATTTCCATTGGAGGATCTACACGGTAGTTAATGATAATAGTTTTTTTTTTTGTTTTTTTTGCTTTTGAAAACTAAAATGTATTTGCTGTTTGCGCACGCGTGCCACTTTTCGCTTGCGGCTCATCATTTTTGGACGCATCGCTATGAGTGTTCCACTTGAAATGAATGAAAAATCGGCAACTTGTCTGTATTTAAGCCCCCAGCTTGCAATTGGTCTATACCATCGCCAACGCGCTGGCAGTCAGTCGTCGTAGCGTCGTTAATCAGTCAGTCTGTAGGCAACAACACCACGTTGGTAATACGTCGGTGCTGAGAAAGCTTCGCGGCGGCAGTGCGCAAACAGGCGGCAAACAAGTTCGAAATGCTCATCACCTGCCCTCGCCATTTGTTCAGCTCACCTGGTGTGCACTTACAAGTTCCGTTGCTGCGCGCCAACGGGACTACAAATGCCTACACCAAAATGTCTGCCACAACAGCTGGCGCGCAGCTGCAGAAATGCGCATGGCGGCCATTAAAATTGCAGCGTTCGCGCTCGCATTTAATTCGTCGTCGTTGCTTTTTTCGTTTCATTTTTCAATGATTGCTTTGCTTTTGCTCGCTAATGTATTTATTTATGTCTATTATTTATATGCATGCTTACTTTCTGTTTGTTTTTCCCGTTTTAATGATCTTTTTGGAAAAAGAAGTGGAGAAAGTGGAAAAGGCTTTTCATTTGCAAAGCTCGACCAAATAATTTACCAAAAAGAAAAACAATATAAAAAAACAGTTTTTCAGTGGGTTCAACGCGGTGTCGCAGCGGCAATGGCAGTCTGGGTGCCAAGCAAGTTACAACCTCACGACTCCAGCCGGTTTAGACATCCAACGAAAACAAAAAAAATAAGCATGATTTATAACGGCACACATAGTGTAGGCATTTATATTTAATGCTATATAGCAAAACGTTCGAGTTCAAATGCACGTATGCACTTAGGTATGTATGTATGCTTTTCTAAGTATGTATAATATTGTATGTGCGCGCTCGCTTTGCAGTGTCGCATTTGCCCTTTAACATTTCAATAGCAAATGACAGATTCGCACGGCGCTTCAAAGTTCAATACACCACAAAGTGTTCGCAACATTAATTTTGTACTCTTTTTGTTTACAATGGGCATTTGTTGTTTTACAGCTTTGGAAACTCTTAGAAGTCTTATATGTATACTATTCATCTGTATGCACGTATTTTAAAGTTCGTGGCTTCATTATTCATTCCTCATGAGTTAAAATCCGATAAAGCACTTAGAAGGTTCCAGGGCTACTTTGAAAAACGGAGCAAGCCATAATGTCCTCCACATGTTCATCAGTTGACAACGTTTCTTTCTAGGCGCGTTGTTTTTTGTAAATAACCACGATTCAGCCTCGCATCCAATAGCTTGATTGGCAGCTATGTGCTATGGTGATCTGATCATCTTGTCAACTAATAAGTTTTCCATACTTGATTTTTAATGATCAATTTTTAGGGAAGCTAAATAATCTTGCAGTTGTGATATCGGCGATTCAGGCATATACAGGTAAGTAGCTTCTCGGAGAAAAAACTCTTGTGCAAGTTTTCGGAGCGATATTTTAAAAACTGAGGGACTATTTCGCGTATATACAGACAGTCAGATGGACAGATAGCTAAATCAACTGAACTCACCGCGCTGATCTTTTATTTATTTACATATATGTCTACGCTATTTGGTATTCGACGATTCATCGTGTGTACTACAAGCAACATATTTTGGGCTTCAACAGCGACTATGTGAATATGTTTCGCAAGATTTGCTCAACTTATGGTCAATAAAATCGGCTTACTGATCATACTATTAGCAATATCTTCACCCATCTTGAGACCCAGCATTCATTATTGCATAATATTCAACCGAATAGGTCACGTTCAGCACGGGGTAAGGAAAATAAAGCAGCAGCAGAGTGTACACGAAGACTGCGTAGAGTCGATTCGGCGCCGTTCGCAGCATCTCGGACTGATGTATGGAACGACTTGGCGCATTTTACGTAAAGATTTTAAATCGAAAACGTACAGGAACTGAAGTGGTTCGACCTACTCAACGGACATCGCTTCGTTCTATGGACTAAGATCCGACGTTTTCGAGCCAAATTTTGTTGAGCGATAAGGACCATTTCTGGCTCAATGGGTATGTAAACGAGTAAATGGCCAACTTGAAGAGATGTAAGAGCTGCCATTTCATCCAGAAGAAACATTGGTTTGGTGTGGTTTATTTGACGATGACATCATCAGTCCATATTTCTTCTTCAAAAATCCATGATAGCCGGATCCCTTAAATTGCAGCTCAAGATCAATATTTGGTTTCAACAAGACTTCCCACACATGGCATCAAGTAATGTATTTATTGAGGGGACACTTTGGTGAGCAGATAATTTCATGTTTTGGGTCGGTCAAGTGGTCACCAAGATTATGTGTTATCATAGAATTTTTCTTGTTGGGATATGTAAACTCTAAGTCTATGCGGACAATCCCACTTCATTTCCGGCCTTGGAGCAAAACATAACGCATGTCTTTCGCAAGTTACCAGTCGAAATGCTCGAACGATTCATCCAAAATTGGACTCAACGGATGGATCATCTCAGACGTAGCCGTGGCCAACATTAGAAAAAGATAATCTCCAAAAAATAAATGCCAAAGCATGTTCTTTCGATTGATAATAAATATTAAATTTAATTAAATTAAATTTGAAGTTTCTGTGGTTTTTCTTTAGAAGAGTAAGGCACCTAGAATTGGATTACCCTTTCTATACTTGATAGGGTTTTCGACGGTTTATCGCGTGTGCTACAAGAAACATATTTTGGTTTCGCAGACTAGCAAAATCGACGTGATGTTAAAATGAAATAAAAAATCAGACTTGGTCGAAATGGGCACTATTTTTTTTTATTATGCAGATAGTTTAATGGCATTTATGTTTCAAACAAAATGTCGGCCAAAGGACCACCATGGCTTCGTTTGTATATCACCACCCGTTTACACCAATTTCCGATGACCCAATGCACCACCGTGTTATTACGCTTGGTATTGATGGTAGCCGCTTTTCCTGCCTCATTTTGAAAGAAACAAAGCTCGATGGTACCGCCAAACGGTCAAATTTTGGGAATTGGATTTCGTTTCCTGAACCACACGAGGCTTTGGCTCACACCAATTACCAGAAATTTCTTTGTTAACGAAGCCATTAAGCCAGAAACGGACCTTATCTTAAAATATGATATTTCGAATTTCGGGATTTCGCGGTCGTAGCAACTCCTTTTATAATACCTTTAGACGCTTGTAAGATTGAAAACTTATCCAACAGTAAAATATACATATAATTTTGCGTTTTGCTTAACCACTTTTATCTTTTAATGTAAGACGTAATTATCCGAATAATTTTATGTTAACATAATATTCTTACTACTTTCAGATGTCTTTTCAGTACATAGAAGAATACATTTGGTAGTTTATTTGATAAATCCGCTTTGTAATTTTACATTTTATCATCGGGAAAATACTTAAAGATCATTTTGCACTACAAAAAGGGCTCTGCTAGCTATTATGTTTGTTGTAAAGATAAAGTCAGTTTAAATAACGGGTGATTTTTTAAGAGCTTGATAACTTTTTTAAAAAAAAAAACGCATAAAATTTGCAAAATCTCATCGGTTCTTTATTTGAAACGTTAGATTGGTTCATGACATTTACTTTTTGAAGATAATTTCATTTAAATGTTGACCGCGGCTGCGTCTTAGGTGGTCCATTCGGAAAGTCCAATTTTGGGCAACTTTTTCGAGCATTTCGGCCGGAATAGCCCGAATTTCTTCGGAAATGTTGTCTTCCAAAGCTGGAATAGTTGCTGGCTTATTTCTGTAGACTTTAGACTTGACGTAGCCCCACAAAAAATAGTCTAAAGGCGTTAAATCGCATGATCTTGGTGGCCAACTTACGGGTCCATTTCTTGAGATGAATTGTTCTCCGAAGTTTTCCCTCAAAATGGCCATAGAATCGCGAGCTGTGTGGCATGTAGCGCCATCTTGTTGAAACCACATGTCAACCAAGTTCAGTTCTTCCATTTTTGGCAACAAAAAGTTTGTTAGCATCGAACGATAGCGATCGCCATTCACCGTAACGTTGCGTCCAACGGCATCTTTGAAAAAATACGGTCCAATGATTCCACCAGCGTATAAACCACACCAAACAGTGCATTTTTCGGGATGCATGGGCAGTTCTTGAACGGCTTCTGGTTGCTCTTCACCCCAAATGCGGCAATTTTGCTTATTTACGTAGCCATTCAACCAGAAATGAGCCTCATCGCTGAACAAAATTTGTCGATAAACACATTTCGAACCGAACACTGATTTTGGTAATAAAATTCAATGATTTGCAAGCGTTGCTCGTTAGTAAGTCTATTCATGATGAAATGTCAAAGCATACTGAGCATCTTTCTCTTTGACACCATGTCTGATATCCCACGTGATCTGTCAAATACTAATGCATGAAAATCCTAACCTCAAAAAAATCACCCATTAAATTTCTAATCTATTTAGTAATTTGAAAAAATACCTATAAACACTTTCCAGACTTTAATCCATTCCGTTCTCACAATTATATTATGACGACATTTATATCCGAATAAGCTTTAATGCTTAGAACAGGGAAATAATTTTCCAAGCCGTTCTCAATCGCATAAGTTGGGTTGCTCGCTTTAAAAAGATTTCTTCAAGTCAATGTGAAAAAGAAAAAATAAATTTTATTTAAAAAAAAAAGTGGTGAAGTTTAGAGTAAGCTGAAAAACTAACCTAATGAAGTTATAGGTTAAAATGAACTATAAATAAAGATAAAAATATAAATGAGTGGCATAATCCTTAGCTTAATTTTACATGGGGACGGTGAGCATTCAAAGTTTACTATTTAAAATACGCGTAAAGTTGCTTTTACAAAGATCTCAGGGGTATGATTTTTCGGAAAATGTTTAGACTTTTTAGTCTTTGAAACATAGGAACGTATATAGTGTAAAGCTTTCGTGAACTCATGAGTATTAATGATTTTAGTCTCAGTAAGGCGTAGCCGATATAGTTGTTATATTAGTAAGCTCCTAATCCCACTAGGTGATTCATAAGTACGAAGTGTTACAAAATCAACAGCAATTTAAAGTCATGTTGCACACAATGCTCACCGCGCGGCAGGCAAAATTTAAACTCCGAATGCATTTCAGTCACGAAAATGGTTCTCAAATCATGAGCTGGCATAGGCTTTCAACTAGCAAAATACTCCATTTGTAATTTGTGGGTGCAAAATTGTTATTAAAGCATATACAGTTGTTAAAAGTCACACTCTTACTTGCCGGACGAAAGCTGCAATCGCATCCCACTCTACCTGCAACAACAACCAATTAATTCTACGCCACTTTTTACGACTTTTTAGAGGTGGAAAATTAAAAGTGAATTTAACAATAAAAGAGTCAGCATATTTATAATCGGTGTTGACGCCTTTATTCACGATGAATTTGTTAAAGTGACGAACTAAGGAACTGTCAACTTGACAGCTGCGACGTTTACGTAACTAATTGAAACGTGCATTGATTGCATTGCCACGGTCGGCTCAAACCAAAATGGACTGAGTAGACTAAACAATTAAGTTTATGTAGGTGAATAGGAGAAGACGCTCTGACTTGTGACAGACTGTTACGGCTTACCAATACACTACACACACACACAATTACATATACTTATATTTGGCATAAGCCGGACAACAAAGCCCGCGAACAATAAGCAGCGCTTCGTTTGTAAGAAAGTAAAAGTAAGTTAATTTTAGTCGAGCAGAAGGCGAAGCAGAAGCGATATTGGAAATGTTTTGAATAAAGTTATACTTTCTTATTAGCTTTTACGCACACATGTACACGTGTAATTTTCAAACTAGAAGTGGCAGCAAAGTGCTCCATTTTATTGGGATTTTAAGCGTTTCACGAATTTATTGGCGTCTTTTAAGCGATTTGGGAATTTTGATTTTGTGGCGTGAGCTTTTTGTTACTCCATATATTCATGTATATACATATGTGTATATGTATGTGTTCATTTGTACATAAACTAACTCCCCATAAAATCGTAAAGTTTTATGCGCAATCAAAGTGTCTTGGCCCCGGATTGCCTTGCCGTGCCGCGCCGCGCTCAAGCTCGATGCAGATTTTCGTCTGATGTCAATGAACTTTAGCCGCTTGTGCCACAAACCTGCTACTAGTTGGATGTACATATACAATGTATGTACGGATGTGTGTATGCTTACACGCATTCGCCATTGGGCCAATAGCCAGCCGCTGCATCGCCATTAGTCGGAGCGTGCGGCCATCTGTTTTGGCTTTATGTACAAATATATTCAGAAACTACAAGTGTTGTTGCTATTGCTTGTCTGCTTTTATGTGTGTATGAATGTGTGTAGTGATAGTGATAGTGTAGCATTTTTTCGTTTTAATGTTTATTTTTGTTTTTGTGAATGCTCGCTGATTTCACTTTGCCGTGAATGGCTTTTGTAGCAGCTCGAATTGTAGCTAATGAAATCGAAAGCATCAACGCTTAGAAAATTACATATGTTACAGATATTACCAGTATATCGGATTATACTAAATATACCATTTGTATATTTATACGCAGAACAGGGTTTCAGTTTGTCATGCAGTTTGTAATACTCTGAAAGAAACGTCTGTCTGAACTAGTCCCTCATCTACGAAAAGATGCGGCGTCTAAGAGAAGGTTTCAAGCCCGGAGCATACCCTTGTAGAACCTCCAGAGGTGATATAGTGGCTGATGCTCACATCATACTAAAATTATCTAGGGAATACTTCTCCAGCCTGCTGAGTGGCATTAAAAGCATACCATCAGCAGATAGTGAACCCGATTCCCCAATCGATGACTATAGAAAAGGTAAAAGTCCACTATCAACAAACTGATTGGACCTTATCATTTTGACTTTGGGCCTGGAAAATCAACAACTATCCAGATATAGATCAAGCGCCAAATCTTGGAAAAAAGCCGTGAAAAGAGAATTGACACACACCACCTCTTCGTGGATTTTAAAGCTGCTTTTGCCTTTATGCTGCGATGCCAGAATTTGGTATCTCCCCAAAACTAATACAGCTTTGCAAACTGAGGTGTAGCAATATCAAAAGCTCCGTTAACCCCGCTATGGCCCGACTTTTTCAACGTATTGCTAAGTAAGACGAGCTGCAAAGCTAAATTAAGAAGGTACAATCTTCTACAAGAGTATTACCTGCTGGCGTGATATTAATATCATTGGACTTAACAACCGCTGGGTAAGGAAGCGAAGCAAATGAGTCTGGTGGTGAATGAGGGTACGGCGAAATACATCATGTCATCAATCAAACAGTCGTCGCACTCAGGACTTGGCTCCCACATCACTGTTGACAGTCATAACTTCGAAGTCGTAGATAATTTCGTCTACCTTGAAACTAGTATTAACACCAACAACAAAGTAAGCCTCGGAATCTAGAGCAGACTCTTGCCATCAGGTGCTACAGTGGCTACGCTGCATAGATCATTTCGTTCGATTGGATGAAAATGCTCCAACTATAAAAGTATTCGACGTAGTTCCCCCCGGGGGACTTCCACTCCGTTGGAAAGACCAGGTGGAGAAGGACCTGGCTACACTTGGAATCTCTGTTGGCGCCAAACAGGGAAGATTTGACATTGTTTATTGTTAAAGACAAGCCTGCAGTATCCGAATATATCTTTTAAATAGCACAACTATAGGATATACATAGCTGCCTTAAAATTGTTCAGAACTAAGTGTTTGTAAGAAAATTTTTTTTTATTTGACAATATATCCCGAAATTCGGCGCGGATTATTGTCCAAGGCAATTCTACAAACTTCACACATATTGTTCAGATCTAACTACTATAGCATATCAGTTAGGTTAGATTAATCTGGTAGGCCAATAAGCTACACATGGACCAGTTTTGGTACATTGCGATAACAGATGGAGTTCAGTTACTAGACCCATGAGAAGTAGTCATAAGGATGCCTGCGCTTGAGGTGAATTTTCGCAGTCTATAGCTGCCATACAAATTACTTTGTTATAGCCACCCTTTCATGCTTTAAGAAATTCACCTGTGAAGGGTATTATACATAGTTTCGGTGTAGCCGAAGTGAACGTTATTTCTTCTTTTAACAGCAGTATTTCCACCGAATTTCTTTATTATTATTATTACTATTTTAATATTTTTTGTTTGAAATTTTACTTTTAGCCATACTGACTTTCGTGCAGAGACTAATTTTCAGCGTATCCGCGAGCTTATGCCTCAATTGCACCCTTCAACAATTTGCGCGCCAATCACTTCTACAAATATCGCAAGCTGTCTTCCACTAATACTGTTCATTAGTTTACCTTTTTCTAATTGCTGGTGGAAAAAGTGTTTACGATTTGTTATTGTCTTTATTATTGGTTTCTGCTGTTATTGTTATTTTTGTTTTTGCTATTTATGTTAAAAAGCCTTTTATTTGTGACTTCCACGAATTGTTGACACTCACCATTCACTCAAAGCGAAGCTCAGTGCTGCTTGTGCATAGCTGAACTTATTGTTGTTGTAATTGTATAATTGCAGTAAAAGTAACAATTTGTGCAAACAAAATTACATTTTTGTTGATACACACGTTTATTCGCATCTCTTGTTATTAACATTATGTAGTTTTTTTTTTAATTTTGTAATTTTTGTTTTGTATTTTTTTAATCCTTGTTTTGTTTTTATAGCGCGTAATGTAAATTTGTTGTGGGTGTTTAACAAATTACAATTATGTCGATAAAAACAAATTCATTTGAAATAACAAATAATGTACATACACACATACATAAAGGCGCAAGCGTTGAGGAGGCAAGTTCATACAACTTTCCTTGCTTCGCTTGACGATTCGTACTTTAATATCGAAGACCTAAAGGCAAGTGGTGAACGAGAATGCTCGCTTTGCTTTCCGTGCTTCTCTCCAATAAAAATGTCGGCTATTAAAGGTAAAGCTGACAACACACAGCATGCACAACATTTTACTTTGTTTTGCTCCGCCTCGATGTGAACTCATACAAACGCTTCAAACTTCTCTGTCAAAGCAAATTTCTGAAGTAAAGCAAAGCAAACGTTTTTTGTGTACCAACCATTATAATTGTGAATATTTTTGCCGAGCTTCATCTTCAACCAAAAATAGTTTATAACTTGTAATTCACGACTGAAGTTCGACTAGCCCGAAAATAACCAGACTTAAAAAACAACCTTAACAGTTTGCTAACATGCAATATTTTCGTCTGTTTTATGTGTCGGTAATGACTATTTGAAATAAATTGGCGACTTGTGTATTTTGGACCCCAATCAAACATAATATGTCTTGTCTTCTGGAAGCATACTAGTCCCCAAAATGTCTTCGTTCAAAAATCTACCATACTTCGGTTTCCAATCTTTCGTATTTTCGAAAGTGGAGCGTAGATTTGTGCCTTTTGAAGAGTAATCTCTTGTCAGTAAGTTAGAAATGGTATTGGTTTCAAATAACCATTCTAAGCCGCATCAAACAAGGGGTAATTCAAGTAGAGATTTAAATAACCATTTTTTGACAGTTAATCCGTGAGTCGTGTGAAGCTGACATGTTATTTTTGTTCAGTATTATTTGGCATTTCATCATAAAAAGACTTTATGCAACATTAACAATGTTTACAAATCGTTCTGCTTTATTACAGAAATATTACTATTTGGTTTCAATAAGACCGTGTCACTTCCCACACATTGCAGCAATCAATGAATATATTGAGAGAACACTTCGGTGAGCAGATAATTTCACGTTTTGGGACGGATGATTGACCACCACGATCGTGTGATATCACACCGTTAAAATTTTTCTTGAAGGAGTATGTAAAGTATTAAGTCTATGCGAGCAATCCCGCTTCGATTCAGGCCTTGGAGCAAAACATCAGCGCGTGTCATTTGCCAGTCGAAGTGCTCGAACGAATCAGCGAAAATTGGACTCAGCGAATAGACCATCTGAAACGTTGCCACGGCCAACATTTAAAAGAGATAATATTCAAAAACAAAATGCCAAAGAATGTTTTTTTTTAGAGCGATAATATATATTCCCTCTTAAATATGAAGTTTTTGTATTTTCTCATAAAAAAGTGAGGAAACTCGAAATGGACCAACCTTTACCGTATCCCATGTCAATTGTGTGGAAAAAATAATATGATTTGTTGCAAACTTATTATACTCCGTTCAGGGTAGTTCAGCGTATACGGGCTTATTTACGAGGGATTTTTTTTAGGGAAAAAGCCGAAATTTCAAAGATTTTACCGAAAAAGATCCACTTGGTAATAACCTTTATAAAAAATAGAATATTCCATTGAATATTACAACTTACAAACTCGCCAAAATCACTTGCAATAGCACCACACCAGCATATCTACACACAAACAGGGGTACAAAAGGAGAGAAATTATTAGAAAATCTTGAATCTTGAAATGCAAATTGCCGGTTACAGGCAAGCTAAAGTTTGGAAAGATGTGAACACCGGCAAGCCCAACTATTTATTTTGCCAAAGCATTTTAAGTGAGTTTTCACCTGGATTTCCGTTGTTTGGCCACTGAACTGGCAACCGCGAGGCAGTCACTGACTCCACACGTCACCAACTGGAAAGGATGCAATGGCTGAGCGAGTGATTTCTGAACGCCGCGGCGTCGAGCTTGTCATTTGTGGTATTCGCCGTAAAATTTTAAAAAGAAAAGAAATAAATCGCGGATGCGGCTGCCACAAGCGGTCGTTTAACTTTTCAATGCACCGCAAGGCATTTACTATGCAGTTCTTTTTTTGGAATTAATATTTGCTTTTACATTGGTGGCTTTAGTGTTCGCTGGCAGATAAGCGCCACAAATTCAATGTCAAAGTGAAAGTTTACGTTTACAAGTAATTGCTTGTATAACATTGTCGGTGTGTGTGTGTGTGTGTGTGTAAATGTATGTATGTTTAACAGTAAAGCGATAGCGGTACATGCGGCGTTCGGGAGTTATAACGAAGTACGAGTGTACGTAGTAATACTCCTGGTAACAAAAACGGCATATTTTTTAAACAAATACTGTGGTATTTGCGGTTTCTATGAAGACTTATGACAACGAAAACTCGTTAAAGAAAGTCAAAAGTTATTAAAACAATGACATTTGCGTAAAAGGTAAGTCACGTTTAAGTGAATGGGCTGGCAAAAGAGTTATAGTATATGATTTAAATAAGCTATTAAAGTCTCGAAGGATTCTAGGTCTAACTTTTTGAATATTTTAGATGTCACCGCTTTATTCAGACTTACTGCTTTGGAGATGCACTCAAATGCCAAATGCTCAAATGTATACTAAGCTGACCTGTAGATAATGGAGGACAAATATCGCAACTATCTATGAAATCAAATTACTTAATAAGATCATTGCCTTAGGTATGATATAATAAACCAAAAGCTGACACCTTAAAGGAAGGAAGGAAGAACAATAATGCATATTCTGAAACATTTTACAGCATCTCTGATTTAAGTAAATTCAAGATTTCGGGATCTCTAGATCGGTGCGATATTTACTTTAAAAATGTTGAGAGCAATAAATTGAAGAAACAAGTGGCATAAATTCAGTAATTAGCAGAATGAAATACAGGATTTGTCGTGAAAATAATAGGAGTGATTTTCTTTCGCCGTGCCTGTATTTCGGAGCATACGCGCACCGAATAAAGAGTCAGGACAAAGATTTTCGCCCGACATGTTTCTGTGAGTCGTGCTAGCCGAAAACGCAGTTTTCGTTAGAGCATAGGTAAGCGATTAAATACTGTGTGAAACTCGGTAAATCTGTGACAGATATGGTCAAACAGGCATAGCCAGATCTTGCTTTAGCAAGAAGTGGTGTGCTTCGGTGGCACCAACCGTACTAGGAGACCCGCGACTTCAACAAACACCGTCAAAGTGACTCGTGTGCGTAAAGTTTTGTACTCAGACCGTCGACTAAGTATTCGTTTAATTGCCCAGATGTTAAATTTATCAAAATCTGTGGTATATGACATTGTGAACATGCGCAAGGTGTTCGCGAAGATGGTCCCAAAAGTGCTCACTGATTACCAGATATTGGGTCGAGTTGAAGTGTGCCAAGAAAATTTGCACATGTAAGTGACCCCCAATTTTTGAATAGCGTAATCACAGGTGACGCGTCATGAATCTTTGAGTATGATCCCGAGACAATAAGGTAATCTTCCTTTTATTTTGAGACGACAGAAGGCATCCAAGCACCTTAGACCCCGGCTCTCAAGGCTACTTCGAAGAATGCCTTGCGTGACGCCTTACTTGGAAAACGTACTTGCAGCGCTGCATTGACTTAGAAGGAGCCCATTTTGAAAGTATTTAAAGAACTTTAACGATTGGTTCAATCAATTTTTTTAAATCGACTCAGTCCTATTACTTTCCGGACAAACCCTATAGAAACAGAATGTAGAGAAGCTATCCTACATTTCATTTACAGAGTGGTGGTGTATGGAAAAAATTTACTGAGGAGTGCTAGAAATTATATCCGACCAAGATGAAAGACTTTACACAAATTTCCTAAATTATTTGGACTCGCTTTGTTAATATTTAGACTCGATATTGAGACTTTACTCGGATATTCTCAAAAATTTGTACTCTTATTAGTAATATTTTCTCAATTATTCATTAGTTTTCTTAAGTGAAATGTTCGCACTTTTTTGTTCGACTATGCTGATCTGTTGTTAGTTTAACTTAGATGGCTGATCCCTCAGCATGATGAGGAAGACATTATGTACAGTCCTTTTGGAAGCTATAGTGCTTGCAGAAAATAAGGTATTTGACGTTTTGTCAGTACATATATTAATCTCAAACCTTTCTGTTTTTGCGAAATGTCATACAAATCAAATCTATTTTGAAACTGGCTGTAAATAAACACTTGATATTAAATATCTTAAAGATTCGAAGAGACCACATGTCGTGGTGCTTTAATAATGTCTGGCTTCCTGTTTTCGTTAGTACCACTTTTGGTTATTCATTACAGTTAATTTGTACTCACTTATTTCGAAAAGCTTTCGTCGCCGATATGGTTGCAAAAGCGGCCATTTCCTGCTCCAGAGTCTCACTTACAGACTCGCTAAATTTGGAAAGCAATGCCGCTGGATGGTTATCCTGAAGCACATGTCCTAAATGAAATGAAACATATGATTACAACGAAATACTTAAATAATACAGAGTGGCACAAAAAGTTGTAATGTATAAAAGCGTATATCTAAAAGTCCATATTTAGAAACTTTTTTTTTTTAATAAAAAGAAAATATCTTAGTTAATAGCTTATATGAATGGAAAGAGACATGGAATATTGAAAAAATGGAGTGAAGGTTAAGATTAGTTTTGCGGAAAGAAAATTATTAAACTGTATTAGCGTAGACACACGGTTATAGACGAGTTAACAACAACGCGCCAGCCGTTCTCCCTTTTTGCTGTCTGGCGTCAATTGGAGATTCCAAGTGTATGCAGGTTCTTCTCCACCTGGTCTTTCCAACTGAGTGGAGGTCTTCCTCTCCATTGCTCCCTCCTGAGGATACTTTCAGAGCTGGAGGGTTTTCATTCATTCGGACGATATGAAGAATATCTCTTACAGCTCATCGTTCCATCGACTGCGGTATTCGCCATTATCAATGCGCAAAGGACCATAAATCCTCCGCAGAACCTTTCTCTCGAAAACTCGTAACGCCAACTCATCAGATGTTGTCACTCTCCATGTTTCTGCACCATATAGCAGGGCGGGAATGATAAGTGACTTGTAGAATTTGGTCTTTGTATTGTACCTTCTCTATTCAGATCTGCTGCTCAAATTATTTTCCCCTGGAGTAGATTGAAGAAGTCGCACGATATGGAGTCGCCTTGTCTGAGACCTCGTTTGATATCAAACGGCTCAAAAAAGTCCTTCCCGATCCTGACGGTTCTTTTGGAAGATGGAACCAAAGTGAGGAAAGTTCTTTGATCGATATTCACTTGGGAATAGCTCAAGCATCTTACGAATAAGTATCCAAAAAACATTCGTTTGAACGTGAGCAAAAGTGATAAGGCAAAACGTCCCTTCCCATCCAACACCTCAATGAAAAGATTTTTAATGATATGGTTAAAGATAAATATGATATTTACAGTGAAATATTCACCTGGACTGTGAATATGAGGGGAGGGTGGAATATATACAATATAGTATTTAATAAAATATAATTTAAATAAATAAATACTCCTTAAGGAAGGTCTAAAATACTTATAATAAACTAAAGTAGTTTCTTAACTCTAGAGTCAAGCGCATACCATTTCGTAGTATATCCGGTACAATTTTTCCATATAATTCGGTCATTGCATTAAGCCCCTCGCGTGCCGATGCCTGCAATGCAACATCCATCAACGTCGGTCGATTGGAGTAAGCGCGTTGCTGGCGTTTTCCCACTGCAGCTGACGATGCTTCAATATCTGATGTATTAGCTACGTGCTTCCTGCTGTCCAACAACAACATAGGTTTTGGTAATTCTACACTAAAACCATTTTTGTCACACAAACTGATGTTGTTGCTATAATCGGCTACAGTTTCATTGCTAGCTGTGTATGGAGCTTCCGTGTGCGTTGTTATTGTACTAGCCGTCACATTCCCAATATGGCACATCGTCGCTAATCCACCAATGAGGAAAATTATAAACATCTTAACTTGTTGTCCACAAGACCTGCGTGCGCCGCGCTGAGGCGGAAGAAGTGTGGAGAATTGCATCTGCATATCATCAGGTGGTTGTTATGTGAGCGCATGTATAATTTGTATTTGTTGTGTTTATGAATACAGGTGGTTTCAGCGTTAATGGCACGCCGGCAAAGCATTTTTCCATGAAAAGAGAAGAGGGCAATAACAAAAACGTCATTTAAGGAAGCTTTATTAATTGGTGAAGTTTATGTCTGCTTGTTAAATTACAAATTGTAGGAATTTTATAACATCACTGATTGGAATATAGATAAGGCGCTGATTAAAATTAGATGCACACATACCATATTTATACATATACTCTGACAAAAAAGCACCCGGAAATTGTAACTGAATTAGCCGAGTAAATAATATTTCAAAAAAATTTATTTTGCCAAGTTGGTGGGACTGTTCTTAATTAGTACTAATAATTACTAGTTTGGTTGCTGAACAAAATCTTCAAAGACGGACGAGAGATCGTTGAAAACATACCTCGTTCTGGATCCTGACTTGGACCTCTTCTACTGATGAAAATTTTGAAAAAGTGAATAATATTGTGCTGGAAAATCGTCAGATAAGTGTTAGAGAGGTGGCAAGAGAGCTCGGAGGATAAAGCTGCATTTTTTCAAACATAATACCGTAAACAGTTCTCTTTGGACATGCTTGATCGTCCGAATTCCGATCTCACATTCATGAAAAACATTATAACCAATGTGATATGGGTTTATGTGTTTCACATGCAAACTGGTTTGGTGCACCATGAATTTGTACTGGAGGGATAGGTAGTCAATAAGTAGTTCTATCTCTCCATATTGAGCCGTTTGCGTGAGAACATTCTTCGAAAACGACCGGAATTGTGGACAATTCATGGATTTTACACGATGATAGTGCACCATCGCATCGGGCCATGATTGTGACCGAGTTTAAAGTCATAACGCAATGAATAACATCGATCAACCATCGTATTCATCACATTTGGCTACATAAGAATTTTTCATGTTCCCCCACGGAGTGGACCGGTTTTCTGTCGATCGAAGAGATAAAACAAAATTCGTCGAAAGAGCTGAAGACCATCCCAAAAAGTGATTATGAAAAGTGTTTCGAAGACACACTTACATACGAGTATATTACATCTAGTGGGGATTACTTTGAAGGCAAGAAGCCATTGATTAATAATTAAATATTTTGCGTTTTATTTACAATTTCCGCGTACTTTTTTATGATCCCTAACGTTTCCTGCAGGGTTAACCAAATTTGGTGCCAAACTTAATATGTCCTGTTGAGGGTATAATAGGCATATAAGATTACACTATAGTTTTTTAACCCAGTTTTATTCAAGTTAAATAAACTCAATAAATTGATAGCAAAACTCAAATATGAGGAATTGACGTTGATGAGAACAAAGTCAAGCATTTCCGATTTGACTGCAAAAGCAAATTGAGTAATAACGTCAATGAGATGTCTGCGTTTGTATTCATGTCAAGAAGTTTACTAGTTATAACGATATACCATAGTAAGATGCGTATACCACACGTAGCACCCGCCAACCTTTGAACACACACACACCTATTCACATACATATAGTATACTGTGATACAATATGCGCTTATTCAAATTTAATTAGTTACAGTTCGTCAATAAAATAAATTGGTTGGGAATTAGTACAGCGCATTATAAAACACAAGTGGATCCATAATATAAGTTTACATACATACATATATAATATATAGTTAGCAACGAAAGCAATATAGAGTGATAGAGTCAAAGAAAATATACAACGCCTTTATGGCGCTTATTTGTTGAGGCAAAAAGGTTGCATAACGCAATCATAATGCTTTACGTTACAAGTGTATAGTTTATACAATCTTGGAGAAGCAATAACAAATAATAAGCAAGCGATATGTCGAAGCAGAAAGAAGCGCACACCGCGGCAAAGCCATATAAATTGCATTTCAGTGAGTCAGTAAGTCAGCGAACAAAAATCGCAGGCACATATTCCAACGCAAATACTCCACCAAGCGTTCTGCGACTTAGTGCAAGTCTGACAGAATGCATTGCTTGAATAAGCGACTACTAAGTACATACTTAAATATGCACTTATAGTTACTAACTAATGTGTACGAAGCATTTTCGGTTACTTACATGCACGCATTCGCTTATGTGTATTTTATTAAGGTGGAAAGAATTGTTTCTTATTTTTTTTTTTTTTTTTATTTTACTTATATTTTTCTTAGTATTTGATTTGAAATTGTCCTATTTTTATCAAATAAGATACAAATTTAGTTGAGTGAATATTTTAAATTATGAGACAGAGGAGCGAAAATTTAACAATTTAGAATTTTCGTAAAAGGGCGCATAGAGCTAGAGTTAACTAACTTATCTTTCTTCTCACTTTGAAGTAATGAAAATGTAAGTTTATGTCTGGGAACTTTCCAAGATTTTCGAATTTATTTCGAAGTTTTGTAGAAAGCATATTTGGTCCAAAGAAACCCGTTGAGAAACATTTACAACTTTTTTCTATGACTTATAGAGAAAATTATATAGGAAAGCAATACCCGATAAATCTTTGGTACCCTGCCGAGGCCTTTAAGTGAAGCAGGCATTACAAAGGTCCGAATAAAGATTGCTTTCTTCACATTCGAAGCTCCAAATAGTAGTGAATAAATTAGTTCAGGAGAATGTTAAGTAGACCAGAAGTGGAAAAATAACAGCAAGATATAGATAATTGGAAAAGAAAGACAATATAACAGAGATGAAAAGAATAAAAACTACGATGATCTATGAGCCGGCCAGTGAAAGAGAGAGTGATTGATGAGTTTTAAAGGGTCAAAGACGATGCATGCCGATTTTCGGAATAACTACAAGTCCTAATGGGAAAAACAGTTAAATGATAACGTTGGAGGTAACGAAAAGGTCAACATCAAAAACGGATAGGTTTCTGGTACGTCATTGATCCACTCATAGACCAGTTTTGGTTCCTTGCGATACTAGATAGAGTTCAGTCACTAGATCCATTAGGAGAAGTCATCTTTTAAGATGCCTCCGTACGATCCGAATTTCTATAAACTCTGTGGCCTCACTATCGATACCTCCTCCAGTGTATCACGCGAAGGAGACCCCAGATGCTTACAGCGTAGTCTTGCCAATGCTCCATTTTTTTTCTGGTGTCTCGCTCGAGACATTTCCTGCCGTCTCTTCGATATTTCAGCTCCATTCTGCGGACGTGTGTCGCCACCCGACAATGACCAGTTAGTATTCTGATCGTGCTCCTATAGTCTCTTCTATTCTACCTTCTTCTATCGAGTGCCAATAGGAATTTTGTGTACTTCCGATCTAACGTGTTGCACATGACATTCGAGGTTTTGTACCCAGTTAACTCGTTCCATCGGGTTTGATTTTCTTTACGACGCGTCGAGCGTCATTCAGACAATACATGGCTTACCCAATGTTGATCACGTTTTCGAATGTTAGCTGTACACCATTATTGGCAAACTTTGATACCTTTGTGACCTGGCATTCAGTAGAAGTGAAGTTGCATGCATCTGACAACACTTTCCACTGCTGCTTCCTAAGACACTTCTGGCCGATATGCAATACAAGATTACTGCCTTGAGCGCTGCCTTTCTGTCTACGTAGATGTTGGTGCATAAGTTTTTAGTTTTGGCTTTGTAACTATCACAAAATCTTTTTTCCTTTAACGAAATTTGGAAACAATTAAACTTTTTACGTCCCAAAAATACAAGAAAATGTTCACAATTCTCATATTTTCATCCCACCCTAATGTATATGTACACCGCTTTTATATGGCATTTTTTGCAAATTTTCCAGGAAAAGACTTTTTTTGTTACATCAACGTAGAAAACTACAACACTGTGCCAAACAAACATTGACCAAATTATGGAATTTTTACACGAATTCGCTGCAGCTATGTAACAACAGATATGCTGCCGCTCTACACACAGTCGGCGACGTCACTAGTCAAGCTAATAAAAATTAATATAATTATAATTATGTTTGCTAATTATTTTACAGCTGCGGCGTTTCCTACAATTGTGCAGCTGTCGGCAGTCAGACGATGCATTATTCTCACGTGCCTGAATGGCATTAGCCGTTTGCCACTACTTACTTACTTGGGAGTGTAGGTCTCATTGAGCTTTCAACGGTTTAGTTCGCTCATCCGCCGTGTATGCGCTGCACAGCTAACCCAATAATCTATGAGCTGAACAAAAAGCAAATAGTGGTAATTGAAATGCACTTTCGTGTGTGCATTTACGTAAAATATTCGAAGCGGCGCATCGCATGCAGTTCAACTGGCATGCATATATATATGTGTGTGTGTAGTATGTGTGGTATGTACATATATGTGTTGAGAATAAATAAATAAATATTTATAGATACTTATTGCATTGCATTTGTACCTATGAAGTATATATTTTAGGTCCACATTAGCACCCAATCTACAATAAAATGCTTACAATGCCTTCATAAAGCTAAGGAATGCATCTCTGACGCTCATTAGACACTCTGATAAATCTTAATTAATTTACAACAATTATACGTCTTGGTAATGTTGATTGTATATGAGGAGTGGCCATAATATGACAAAACTGACACAATTACAGATGCTGTGAGCTCTAAGCATCGTGAAAATTTCACCACCACTCGGCCATGAACGATGAAGTTTCACTGTTTGTGAATTTTGAAATTTTCTATTAGAAAATTTAAAAAGCACGGGGATTGCTTCTTCTGAATCGATGCAGTGCGATTTCCAAGCATTGAAGGCGTCACGGAAGGCATTCGCCGGAATAGCCTTGAGAACCGAGGTGACTCCCGCTTGGATCGCCTTTCATCGGATTTTTCAGACAATGAAACAAACAAACAAATGTCCGGGAGGGCTTTTCACATCTGGGCTGTAGAGCGGTTGCCGGAGTATTGGTAGCTGTTCACAAGAAAGGCAGTGTGAGCCGCTGTCGCGGTGCAACTTCCAATCGGCTGCGATGTTTTCTCGAACCCGATTAAAACTTCGTTTGAGTCTCTTGAGAACTGCCACGTAAAACTTGGAACAGGAAGAACAAATTTACGGTGGCCGATGCCTTTGATGTCAAAAAAACAATGAGCGTTGTTTTCACTTTTTTTACGGTCTTCATCAGCGACCTCTTCCCGGCCCTCCAAAAATACCTGGTGCTATCTATCTGGGTAAGCCGGCTTGATCATATCAAACGTCTCTGTTGCAGATTTACCGAGTTTCACACCGAATTTAATCGTATACCTCTGCTCTAACGAACGCTGCATTTTCGGCTGGCACCTCTCAAAAAAATACGTCGGAGACAACTGACCTCCAACCAACTCGTTCGTTAGCTAGGAACGCCCTCTACCGAATCCAGTCGGTGCGTCTACGCTCCGACGTACAATCGTGGCGGAACAAAATCAGTCCTATTACTTTCCGGACAAACCTTGTATCTTATGAAAAATGTCTAAAGCCTAGCTAATTGGATGAGGTATAGTGGGAAATTTTTCCGAGAAAATGTTAATAAATAAGACCCTCTGACACTGAGCGTATGACCTAAATGAACTTATGACCTAAAAAAATAATATAAAAAATTATATCTTGATAACTAGAGCTGATAGAGACAAACTGATTACAGATTTGAATTCAGCGCATCCAAATTAACTAGAATCAGTTGATAAATTCAAAGAAGCAAATTGAGTGCTGGAATGTGCTATTAAATGCGATCTTGCTAAGTTTGAGCATAGGCTGATCAGTGTGACATAAATAGACTGACCATGAAAATTTCATAGCTTCACTGAGTTGTGACGATCGCGATAAAGCATGCTAGGCGATAATCGCTTAAGTTGTCTTAATGTGTCGTAGTATGCTTACAGATTATTATATAATGATGCTATAATTAACCTTTTTATACTATGAATAATATAATATTGAAACTTAAATTTTTTTAATACTTTCGAACTAGTAGATTATTGCTTGTAAAAATTATGTATTTAAAAATTGTGAGAGTGAATGCTTCTATTGACTCTTCTACGTAAATTGAAGTGGCAATTCGTTCGCGTTTAGTCTTCAGTTTTAAAATACCAATTTAAAGAACAAATACCTCTCATTGATTCACAATAGGACTACAGTTCTTTGGCTTTCTTCTATTAGAATCAAAGCCTTTTTTTTTTTTTTTTGGAAGAACAAGAAAGCGTTTTACATTCAAATATAAAAGATCTTATAATTTAGTATGTATAATGGAATATATGTATAAAAACATAATTTTCAGCTTAAATAATTTATAATTGCTCAGTTGTTTTGATAATTGCATATTGTACTTAATTATCTAGCTCATGCCTCTTGACCCTTAAGCCAATATAACGATGAATAGTTTATTTTTAATTAAAAAAAAAGGAATTTCATCAAAGAAAGACACTGAAAATTAAATTTCAATTAAGACAAATATACCCACCATATATGTACATATACTTGCACATGTACATATAAATTAAAGCGGGTTAATTTACAGGGAACCAAAGAAATGGAAAAATCGCGTATGTTCTACGGATCATTCCGAACTATTTTGCTTAAGAGACTTTGGGTCTAAAATCGATTTTGAGCAAGAGATTTTTAAGTCAAACTTTTTTAGGGATCATAAAAATTTGTTCTTCAGTTTTTGTGATATCCAAATGGAATTTAAAGATTAGATATATTTTTATATTATATTAATCATTTGTCCGAATCGGTCAGATTGGAAAGTGCGTTATCACATAACGCCCATACAACCGATCATTCAGATTTTTTAATCTTTGTTTTAAATATTTTTGGCTCAAAATCTATTTATGGGCCATAGTCACCTAGGCCAAGCTGTTCAGAATCCGTAGAAAATTTTCCTCATACGTGTTGAAAAAACCGACCCGCTCCAGTATACGTTGAAGCAAAAATACCTTAAAGCTCAGAGCAATTAGTGGACATATTTCACTAATTACATAATCATATGGAGTTGTATGTCTATGTATGTATTTATATTAATGTATGTATGGATGTGTATGTATATCATGGGTATAACCGTTATTTGGAATGAGAAAATTAATTATAAATAGCTGAAGGTCACATACATATGAAGAAATAAAACACATCCACATATGCACATATATGTATTTCCAAGTTGATTTATTCCTTAAGTTCAGCTAGGCTTTCGTTGGAGACTGCATTGAATTCGATTTTAAATAAGTTAGTTAACTCTGGTTTCTTCGCAGATAAAACTTTAATTAAATTAATTAAAAGGTGTGGATCCTAAAACTATTAAAAATTATAATTATCTACATTCCTACACTGGTCTATATATAATATCGTTTTGGATGTATGTATTTATGTTCAGTGATAGATCATTTTTTAATGTTTACCCTTGTTGATTTTTTAATCCCTAATTTCATTTTATGTGACAAAAATCAGGAAACATGAAGTAACAGAAAAAATATCAGTTTAGTTTTCTAAAAGAAGGATGCTTCCAAGTCAACAGGGAGGCAAATGTCGAAAACATATGTTCTATTTCAGTTAAACGCTATCTATGAGTTTACCCTTTATATTTAATTTTCCAGTTAACAATGTTTTTGTTTAAGAATCAACAATGATAAGCCGTAATGGGGCAATCCCATCAACCATGTTACCCTTCTTACTTCACTTTCAGATTCTAGTAGAATCAATATCTCTGCTTCTCACTACAATTATCAATAAATTTACCCAAATGATTGCGGATATAATATATTTTGATACTCATATTTTCTCCTTCTTCCTCTTTACTGACGTAGAAACCCCTTATGACTCGGCTATAAGAGTTCATAACAGCGCGCCAGTCGTTTCTTCTTCTGTGGCCCTAATTGGAGATTCCAAATGTAGTTAGGTCCTTCTCCACCCGGCCTTTTCAACGGAGTGAAGGTCCTCCTGTGAAATTTTGCTACCATAGCGCTCAAATTAGACATAAAGCCATTATGGATGCCATGAATTATTACACATTCATTTTACAAATAATATCACCAAAGATATCGCCATAACATTTATCATAAATTGTTACCCGCATGAATGGAAATAAAACTGATTTACGACGCTTCAGTTGACCTATTCATATGTAGGTCAAACCGTAAGATATATCGATTGAGTTATACGTTGAAACCGATGCTATTCAATTTTGACCACATTGCACTTTATAATATTATGACATGAATAATGACGTCGAGTGAAGATTGCAAAAGAGTTGCTTCATTACTGAAGAGGAGACATCAAAGCTGCCCAAAAATCAAACAAATGGTGTTCGGCAACCGCAAAAATCACGTCAAAGTCAGACAAAAGACCAGGTGGCCAACAAGGAGGACTTCTTGGCTGTTTTGAGGTGTCTAAGTGAAGCAATTATGACAAACGACCGGAACAAATTCATGATGCACCAAACCACGAATATCAAAAACAACTGTGAGCATCATATTGATTTCAGCTGCTTTAGTGCGGTTTTTTTTTTGGTTTCTCCTCTATTCCGATGATTGTTGACTTCTTTGTGCGTCAAGCTCTCTTGCCATGCCTCTAACACTTGCTTGATGAAGAGGTCGAAAATCGCATGGCTTCAACGACCTCTCTACCGTCTTTGATGGCTTTGTACCACTCGTAAGCTTGCTCGTTTGATAAAAATGCATCACCGCAAGCCTTTTCCAATATTCCTATGTCGTGGTTATATGAAAGGGGTTGAGAATCTGGATAAGATTAATAATAGAAAAGTAGGTTGGCTGTGTTTCATACGTTTGCTTATTAACTAAGGCTGAATTAAAAAAATCTGTTACAACATCTTTATTTATTATTTAATTATTCATTTCATAAAATATGCGAGGCTGTCTAGTAATCTTCTATACTGAAAATTAGTCTTTTTTTTTTTTTTGCAAATGTCCCATTTTCCATAACTGCTTAAAGCTTTCATAATTATTAAACGCTCGATTCTGCCCCGAGCTTATACAATATATTTTAGTAGATTCAATTAGCTTTTGGTCTTAGCGGGGTTCAACTAGTTCGCAAAGCGCCGCTAACGTCAAAGTTGATGAGCGGTGAAAGTAAGCATACAAAAATTGCGGCAATAGGCCCAAAATACACGCAAGTAATTCATAAGCGGCTTTTTCATAATTTATACCACGTGTACATATGTACTTACCTTTCTAAAAATTCTTTTTACTCGAATTTAACACTAACACATACTAATACATACACCAAAAATGCAGAATTATCACACAACAAAGTAATTAGCACAATTAGAAAATATTTAACGATTTTTAACGCCTCAAAAGTTTTCGCTAAACTTGATTTCGCACAGAGACATACATACATATGTACATTAGATACTTTTGCAAGCCTGTCACCACTGTTCGTCACATATGTTTAATCTTCACTTTTTACAACTTTAACCAGCACAGAATTCTTGTCGAGTCCTACTTCAGGAAGCAACTGAAATTATTTCTGTTTTGAAAGTTTTCTACAATTTTTGTTTCAATACAAATGGGTATTTTTTGTAAGTAATTGCGGTTAACCGCCAAGTCACCAGCGATGTGCCTGGGAGAAATTCGCGTTTGTTTCTTTGATCACCATAAAGCGTACTGAATTGATTCTCAGCTGGAGATTTCGATTAGAAGCTCGCCAACCGTTAGCCGGCAATCGCACCAACCATCAGCTGCCAAAAGTGTTGTTTTTGTTTCCGTAGCACCATCATCATTATCATGAACAACACCATCATCATCGTCACTACCGTCATCACTAACCACTGCGGTGGGGCAGCGCTATTGGCGGTAACTGCTGCAGCAGTAGCAACAATAATAATAGAAACCAACACTTAGCAGCGGCGTCATAAAATACATCATAGCCCATAATCATCATAATCGCCACGAATGCCGGCTTGGCTCAGAGCCATCTACAAATAGTCGGCCAAGCCAAGCGTTAGCTGCCAGCAGTCAACCGTCTAAAATCACTTTGTTGTACTTGTGTATACTAGTGCACGCAGATTCTGCGCTCGCTTAAGTGCGGATTGGACAAGTGGGCAAGTGATGCGTATGCCGTTGTGTGGTGGCTTACCCCACTCCGCTCGTAAAAAGCCGACGCACCCCAGTATTGGCTTTGTTGCGATGCTGAAATGTTGAGATCAGCGTCTTTGATCTTCGCATCTTGGCTGCTGACTGCTGATGGCTGGTGGCTGGTGGCTGGTGGCTGGCGGCTGGCGGCTACTCTCACTGTCACCACAAGCTGTAGCTGAAGCTAGATTTGTTGCGCTGAATGGAACTTAGATCTGGTTGCGGTCGGTCAGTAAGTTAACAAGCGTATAACAATTGCAGTGGCGGATCAAAGAGCTCAACTATTTGGGTGGTCACAGAAAGTGCCGAAAAAATGTTTTTTATTTATGAAAGCTACGTAGTTTGCGTGTATAAGAATGTTCAATATTCTCAATACAATTAAATGTCTTAATGTCTCAACAACATGTTAATTACCAAAAGAAGTAATGTAATTATAATTACAAATATTATTAAATTTTAATTTTATTTAAATACAATATTAAAACGTTACAATAGAATTTATTTTATCAAAGTATTGGTGTTATCATTACCATTACTGTTGGCTGCCTACTATTAACGATTACCTTTTTTCGCCTCAGCAAATGTTATACAGTAATACCACTACCTACTATGATTACTCTCCTACCACTCCTGTCGTTCCTTTAACATTACTATTTTGATTACAATTACTAGTAGAATACTAAAACTTTACATTTATACATCATATAAAATATTTATATCAAAACTTTAATAACTGTAATGAATAATGCCTTACTTGGCCATACTTTTAATATTATATCAGAGCTTTAATTACATAGTAATGTCATTACCAGTATATAATAAGAGTAATCAGTCCCCTAACGATTACTTTTAATTTTATATCATAGTTATAATTTTATATTTACGATAACCATTACTTTTACCATATTTCCTAGCTTAAACGTAATCATTATCACTTTAGTAATCATTACTTATAATTTAGTACAATTACAATAAGTAAAGTATGTATTATGATTACGAAATTGTATCACATAAAGCCTCATTGTAATCATTATCATTACCACTACCAATACTTTTAACTTTGCACCAACTTATAACTAAAGTATTCAATTATGATTACCCACTTTTAATACATAAAACTTAATCGTAATCATTACCATTACCATTATCATTACAATTACCACTACTATTATTTTTAACTTTGTAACAAATTGTCACTTGATTACCCACTTTTAGCACATAAAGCCTAATCGTAGTCCTTACTATTACTATTTCCGTTATCATTACCATTACCATTACTTTTAACTTTATGCCAACGACTTTACTATTAATTTTTCAAGAACTATGTAACAAGCATCATTTTATTTTATACATAACTATTATCTCAATACCACTACAATAATCATCAGCACTATGTTAACTACTCTAATTACCTATTCATTTTTAATCTAAAAAAAAATTAACACACAGTTTAAATTAGAGTAGAACGCCAACTTTTGGGCTTTATTTTCTCAGCTCCGCCACTGTGCTCAAAAAGCTGACCAACATTCAAATCAGGCTTCAAAGCCGCTGAGTGGGAATGGCAAACAGCCAGTTCTTACTTTCTTTTATTGACCATTTCATAGACAACATTTTTCTTCATTTCAAATAAATCAAAAAAACTGTTTCCAGTTTTTACTTTTGTTTTACGAACTCAACTCCCAATAAAAAGGCAACTATTTATGTATTCTTGTTTTTTTTTTTTTTTTAATTTAATGCTGATGTAGCTTCGCTTATGTTTTATTTATTTATTTACCGCTCTTTTTTCACTGAAAAAATGCTGCTCGATTCAATTGTGTTTGGGTTAAGGTTCGCCGGCAGCGCTATTCAATCATCCCAAATAACCAACTCAAGTCTACGATGCAAGCAAAAATAATAATGAAACAATCTTTTCGGGAAAAAAGAGTAACTAAAAACCACGACAATAATAATATTGCCAACTGTCCAATTCAAATTATAGACAAGTTATCAATCTCCATCAAGAAATTATAAATTTATTGTTGTAGGTGTTGTTAGGTTGGCGTTTGTGGTCGCTTATTTCCATTCAAATAGAAGAAGAGAAAGTTGCAGTTGTTGAATTCTCCTCCTCGCATGCATAAAATTCGTTTATGGTAAAATGACATAGCTCTTATGTATGGCTGTGTGTATGCATGTGTGCTGTTGTTGTTTATTTATATTATTGTTTTTTGTTTTTGCTCAGCGTTGTTGAGTTTGTGGGATTATGTACATATCGTACGCATGCAAATCTAGCATGAGTTGTGGGAAATAAATATCCGTACCCTGGTTTTTTAGTGAGCTTGGTTGTAAAACGAGCTATTTGGTGGCTGGAGCGTCGGAAGAAACAAAAAGTGATTAAAGATGTAACATATGTTTATGTATACATACTTATATACTATGCAAACAATAATACTAGAGTTATGTCAAATCAATAGTTTCACCTCTATATAAGCGGTTGTCAAATTTTTCGAGTTCTAGTAATTTCATGGTCTCGCATTTTGAAACATTTAGTGCCGTTTTGTCAATGTCTGGTTAAAAGCCATCTAGTTAACTTAAACGTTCTTCATGTAAAGAACCTTAACCATACGTATACGCATATACAACAAAAACGCAAACGCAAAAAAATGAATCCAGCAAAACAAGAATCTATGGTGAAAACTGTAAAAACAACTCCAGAACTTTACTGAAAAATGGCTGCTAGCCAAATTATAGGAAGCCACCCCAACTATATCAGATCCATTAGAAATCTGGCTATATGACACATACATATGTAGGTCCCGAAATGGGTGAGCTGTTGCCATCATACAAACTAGAACCATATTTCTTCAAAACTGCTCGCATATAAAGAATTATAAATTCAATGGGATTCTTTAACTTTACATTATATAAATCAATCATCAATGAAGGTATCAGAAAAAAAACTGAACATAAATAGCGTCTTCAAGGTATTTTATTTTATGTCCAAAAATTTCCGAAATCGAAATATAATTTTTACCAAAAACGTGTAAAATCCATACTCCACTTAATGGTCGTAATCTTAAGATGAATATTTTCTATCAATATCGTTGATGAATATATCGTCACCTGAAATGCAAAATAACATAACAACATTTTCGAAAATTTACAGTGAATGAATAAAACACGAAATAAAATGGAACATGAGTGAAACAAAATTTTAATATTGGTTAAAACTGGTTTATATCTTACCGCAGAACCAGAAAGTTTTGAACATATGTAATATTGTGTATGTAATTTGAAGTAGTGAAGCGTAATCAATATGACACTCAATTTCGAATTTTTTGATTATACGTTATTTTGCATTTCAGGTGACGACGTATATGTATTACAAATCTTTATTAAATTCAAAAAAAAAAAAAAATGTCTTTCTAATAACGTTGTAACCTCTACTTTGAAAGGTCGAAATCAAAGCAATATTTTCTCTAGTTTAATATAAAGTTTTGTCAACATCTAGAAGTGTTTCCCAGGCTTTAAACCTTCCAAGGTTTAACAAGAGTGAAATTCGGCTCTGCAAATATATATAGTATACATATATATATATAGTGCATATAAGAATTATTAAAAATCCCCCTTAACTGTATATTATGAGTTCAATAGAAATGTTGTTATTGTTTTATTGTTAGTTTTTAACAAATTCGCAATCCGCAATCAACGATTCGTAGCCCTTAAAACCTCAAAGTATTTTTTAGAAAGTTTCTTAATTGCTATTTGAAGCATCCAGTGGCCACTTACATACTTGCACTTTTAACATAAGGGTGATTGAACTCGGAAATACGAAACGTATCCAAACTGAAATGTATGCGCATATCTTCAATGAGAAGGGATCGGTCTCTTTCGCTATCTAAGATGGCATTTTTTGCAGATTTTTTATAAGCAGTGGCGATTGTTAATGTACAGACATACATATATGTACATATGTATGTATGTGTATATATTTCTTTGTAATTTAGCTGAGACCCTCAATGCATTGAAATGAAAGTGAGGTGAAGGTAAGCTAAAAATAACATTTTAACCCATAAAAATCCAAAAAGAAATATTTTTTACTTATTATTAGCCCTAGTCAATATCACACCAATGCCAGTAGTAATAAGTTTATTAATACCATTGTAAATTCCAACAAAAAAGTAATACAACTGCAAAATCAATAGCATTACCATTACAAAAGGAAGATTGTTTATGCCAATAAATATGGTATTTAAGTTATAAAATATTGGCATAAACAATCTTCCTTTTATTAAAATAGTTGTTTATGCCAATAAATATGGTATTTAAGTTATAAAATATTGGCATAAACAATCTTCCTTTTATTAAAATAGTAAAAAAAAATAGTACTGGTATTTGTTAACTTTAATTTAAGAAATAAATGTCATCTCAATACCAATACCAATACAAACAGAAATACTATGACCAAAAGTAATGCTAACTATATTACTAAAATCAGTGCCAATATAAATACCGATATACAATAAACACCAATATAGACATCAAAACACACACAGTGAAAGCGTTATGGAAATGAGTATCTGTATTAATAAATATACAATTATCAGTAACAACACCAATAATAGGTAATATTTATCTCAACGTTGGCAGTAACAACAACACCGATCACATTACCTTATTACCTTTATTGAAAACATGGCCATTACGATACCAATATCAAGAAAAATATAAATTTCTTAAGCATTACCAATCCGAAAGGCAATAACAATGCAGTACTAATTCAAATACCGATCCAAATTCAAATCCTTCAATAATTTACCATTCAAAGTAAACATAATAACATTACCATTACAAAATTAATAATAAAAAAATGTACCTTATTTTTCATCTTCGAAACCACTGTGCCTAACTCAGTTGACCAGTACCGACACCGTAAATAAACATATGAAGCGAATCGGTAAGAACGATATTAAAATGAAAACACACACACTCGCATATCAGAGAACATACAACCACAAATATGTGATATATTCTGACGCCAAAGTGATGCGTCATCAATGGCAGCTTATTGGGCAGAATTGAAATGAAATCGAAAGACGACAAAAGTGACATACTTATATATATTTATAAGAGCAAACAGCTAACGAAAGCCAGGCGTAGAAACGAGACAATCACGATAAGAATTGTATGAGCAGCGCTGTGGTTAACTCTACGCTTGCGCCAACTCAGTCTGCTCAGTCAATATCACTAGAAGCTAACCAAAAGCTGTTTGTGTTGACTTAATGATGTGCTCTGTGTTTGGCGATCGCCACAACGCCTTGAGTGGGGGTACTGGGTCACTGTTACTGTGTTACTGCGAATGCTTCGGAACTCGTTACCACTAAGTACACGCACGCACACCGGCACGCACATTGTATGCCTATAGGAAAAACTTTAACCTAAAGAAGAACAAGAACTTTATCTTTTTCTGTAACTTTGTATGACAGCCATATACTATAAAAGTTGAATATACTAGCCGACTCCTGGAGAGAAAAGAACGAGTAAAACATTACAGGGCGATATCTCAGAAACTGAAAACCTACTTCGCGCATATATATTTAATCATTTCATCAAGATTCACGTTTGTAAACAATGTATTTCGCGATTCGATCAACTTATAATCGGCCCACTGGGCATCCAATTCGTAACACCAGAAACCCAGTACTCATTACTGAATATGTCCGAATAGGCCACATCCAGCACGCGGTAAAAAAAATATAGCAGCCATAGCTGAGAGTGTACATGAAGACCATTTAGAGTCAATCCGGCGCTGTTCGCACCAACTCGGACAGACGTTTGGAATAACTTGGCGAATTTAACATTGAGATTTTAAATTGAAAACGTACAAAATACAGCATATGTCAGAACTAAAGCCACTCGAGCTCTTGAAAAGTTCCAAGAAGATCCGTCGATTTCGAACCAAATTTTTTTCAGCATTGAGGCCCATTTCTGGCTTAATGGATACACAAAAAAGCAAAATTGCCACATTTGAGACGAAGAGCAGCGTAAAGAGATTCAAGAGCTGCCATTTTATTCAGAAAAAAACAACGGTTTGGTGTGGTTTGTGGGCTGGTGGGATCATTGGTTCATATTTCTTCAAAAATGATGAATATCAATGTCGACCATTATCGCGCCATGATAACCGACTATTTGACGCCTGAAGTAGAAGTTCGTGATTTCGGCGATCTGGTTGCAAGAAGACCACGCCACTTCCCACACATCGTATCAATCAATCGATTTATTAAGAGAACACTTCGGTTAGCAGATAATTTCTCGTTGGGCTGGTCGATTGCCCACCAGGATCGTGTGATATCACGTTGTTAGACTTTTCCCTTGGCCAATTGTAGAGTTTAAAGTCTATGCGGGTAATCACGCTCCGATTCAAGCCTTGCAGCTAAACATCAAGCATGTCATTCGCCTGTTAACAATCGAAATCTTCGAACAAGTCATCGAAAATTGAACCCAACGGATGGACCATCTGAGACGTAGCCGTGGTCAACATTTGAAAGGTATAAATATTCTCCATTAAATTTGAAGTTTCTGTGTATGTATCACCCTTTATATACATACATATGTGACATTGTTTTAACATTCTAGAATTTAATTTTTTTTATAAAACATACATAAAGATTACATACAAAACTGCCTCGATTGGTATGAGATGAACCACCGAATTTCAAATTGGTTTTTACTCAAACTTTCCTAATGGGTAGCTACACACACCCATACATATTTGTAAATTCTATATATATATGCTACCGACGTACATACACACATATATGCATAAATAAATGTAACTCACGTGGATACAAATGAAGATCTGATAATTCTACACACACAAACATATAAAGAAATTTGAGCACGAACGTTTAACCTGTTCGTGTGTAGACGCGCTGGACTTTCGAGATGTGAAAGCAAAAGCGTTTTTCTGTCTGTCAGTCTGATCAAGTTAGACAAACATTGTTGTTATGCTGTGGCATGTATATCTTTCTTTATTTTTGCTTCTTTATTACAAGCTATTGTTGTTATTATTATTGTGTTGCTTATTGTTCTCCCATTCTCGTGCTTAACAACTATTCTCTTTGTATATACGTATGCGTGTGTGCACTTACTTTCTTGGTTGGTCACAACTTTCACAGCAGAAACGTCACCTAACCGGCTGGCTGGCCGCCCGACTTGACCATTCTTCTTACCGTCTTCTTTACTGTCTTTAACTTAATGATTCTTTTCTGCTTTTAATAGCATTTCTTGTGCCGTTCAACTCTTTTTTTGTTTTCATTTCAGCTTCTGTTCACTTCTTTTTCTTTGCCTCCTTTTCCCCAATCTCAGCGCAGATTTACAACGGTCGGCGCAGTGCCGAAATGCTTTCGTTTTTCCACTGCAATTGTGCCGCTACACCTTTTTCAAACTTTACGGTTATTTGTAGGTGTATATGAATGTATGTATATGTACATGATATGAAATATTCTCATACTTCTTATTGAGGAGGATGTGCGAGTATCATACCACCTGTCAGTTGCAACGTGGTCCAATTGAAAATTGGTGGGTGGAGAAAAGCAAAATTAATCGGCACGAGCGAACAGTGAATAATATCCGCATTTGATTATTTTCAAACTACTGAATAGAATAAAGCAAGTCAAAGAATGAAATAATTAAAATAAAATGTAGGCGGAAGTTGAAAAATATTCCATATTTAATTCTAAACTCGAATGGAGACTCTTAACAGTTTAATTGCATATTAAAAAGAAGATGTTCAGTGATGAAATTTAAATTTTATCTAGGAAATAAGATTCCAGGTGTACATGCAGAGCAAACTTTATAGTGGTTCGATCTGAAAAAAAAACTCTTCAGATATTGTAGCGTTTCTTGGAAAATATTTCAAAAAAAACGTTTCCACACAAGCACCGGATTCCGATTGTTCACTTTGTATGAGAGTTATATTGTCTCCGACATCGGCGCTTCCGACAAACGAGCAGCTTCTTGAAGAGAGAAGAACGTATTCAAAATTTCAAATTGAAATCTCAAAAATTGAGGGACTTCTACGTGTATACACAGACAGACGGATTCACGGACAGGGATTTCTTGATTGAGATTTCTCTTCAGTAAAGTTCATCATTTCATCATGGAAAGATATACGATCCAACAGCGAGTTAAAACTACCGAAATTCGGAGTCAATGGCCCCAACATTAAGAGCTCTACATAAAATGTATGGTCGTTATAATCGTCCTATCAGATTACCAAATCAGCGTCTTGTGTAAAAATTTTAATCCACAGGCACAGGTACTGTGCTGCTGCCGCTAGCGCAACAATTGCGAAAGACCCAAATCAGTCTCACACATCGTTCTCAAGCGTTGCTCATCTTTGTGACGTCGTTGTGGCAAATTTTGCGAAAAGATCTTGACCTACATCCTTACAAGATCAAATTGACGCAAGAACTGAAGACGACTGATCACCATAGTTGTCGTATGTTCGTGAATTGGGATTCCGGATTTTCATCAAAAAAGCATGTCTTATTGGTCAGGCAGAAATCTGCACGTACTCCATGAGTCACCATTGCATCCTGAAAAAAAGACGGCTTGGTGCGGCTTATGGGCCGCCGGCGTCATTGGGCCGTACTTATTCCAGTATGATCAAGACCAACATGTTACTGTAAATAGGAAACGCTATCGCTCAATGGTAACATGTTAATTTTGGCCCGGATTGGATGATATAGACTTCGACAATACGTGGTTCCAACAGGACAGCGCCACCAGCCACACCGCGAATGTCACAAACGATTTATTGAAAACCAAGTTAAGTAAACGTGTTATCTCACGTGTTATCTCACGAAATGGCCCAGTCAATTGGCCGCCTTGGTCGTACGATTTGACGCTATTAGACTATTTCCTGTGGGGCTACGTCAAGTCTATGGTTTATGCCAGCAACCCCAGAGGATAACACATACTTGCATATACAAAAGTTAGAGGAAACAAGGACTTTGCATAAAAAATTTAGAACGGTTGTAGTTTTTATAGACGCCGACAAATTTGGAAATATTTTTTAGCCCAAAAGTATGCTATCATTAACATTTTTTCTTATTATAGCTGCATGAGACCATATTAGTTAGATACTCCAAAGCCACTAAACAAATGCTAAAATTTGCAAACATTTGAAACTTTATATAATACGCTACCAAGCATTTGCCTAATATAAGAACAAATCTTCGCTTTAATACAAATAATTCGCGCTAGCAATGAAGGTTTTCAATTCAAATTCAAATAACAAAAATCGGCGTCATCCTTTGTGAGCAGAGTTGGGGTTAAAATGTTTAACATTTTCGCAGCAATGACTTTTAAGTGGTGACTTTATTGAATTCCAAGCTGTCAGGCAGCGAGACAACGAGTGCTAGCATGTCGAAGTGGCAACGAAAACAAAGTCGATACATGCATAAGTTCATAAATATACATATATGTACATACATTATATACTCGTATGTATGTGTTTTTATACTTGTATGTGCATAACAGTGGGTTTTTGTTGGAGGCAGCAGCTCAACTGCTGAGCACAAATTTATGTAGACATAGCGAAGTAAATTATTAAATTAAACAATTATCTTCAGATAAATCGCTGGCGGAAGAACAAGAGTGCCCATTTTTGTCACAATTTTTTTGTTTGTTGTATTTTTTTTTTTTTTGTTGCTATACACATACATATGTATATTGTTTACAAATGTAATGCGATAGCAAACTTTTGGATTAAAAATCCCCTCAAATTTAACGCGGATGGAAAAATTCGGGATCGAAGATGAAAACGACTTTTTTGCAAAAACAACAATAAATAATTTTAAATGAATTTTTGTTCTTTATTGAAAAACTGTTTATTTGTTTTTTTTTTTAATAAAATATTGTGAATATTAATTGTGCTATAAAATATATTTAATGTATATATATCAACTGCTTTAATTAATTTATTTTTGTGCACATTTATAATCTAATATGTTAATTTCAACCTTTCGATTGCGCTTTTAACAATCTTTTTACAAAATCACTTTGCTAAGCAGGTGACTCTAACCAATTTTTATAATTTTTTATAATCATAATATTAAAATATTTTAAAATTGTTTAAAAATAAAACTTACAAGCTATTTATTAAAAATATATACATATGTATATATGAATATTGAATCAGGTTTTAAAGGCTCTCTGTGCTTGGTATTTGCATAATTTTGCAAAAACAAACTTAAATTTTTTTTAATATTTATATATGTATCCGTATGTATATATCATCACCTAAAATGCTAAACAAAGTATTATCAAAAAATCGAATTGAGTTTTTTATTGCTTACAATTCACCACATTATATTATATGTACATATGTAGCATAAAATTTAAGCTACCGCTTTTAGATATAACCAGTATATAACCAATATATTACCAAGATATAACCATTTTCTAACCAAAACTCAAATTTTGTTTCTTTGAGTGGTTTCTATAATATAATATAGTTGTTCTTTCGCCTGTAAACTTATGAAAACTGATGTTAAATTATTTTGCCTTTTAGGCCAGTTTAGTGATGTATGTAAATATGTCAGAATTAAATACCGTTGTTTATAAAAGTTGAATATTTGCTCTGCTTTACTTTTTTTAATAAATACAAATACATACCTATGTAACATATTATTTAATAACTCACTGGCCTTCCTAACTATAATT
>NW_017536629.1:4338613-4341499 GCF_001853355.1 Bactrocera latifrons
ATTTTTGAAATATTTCTGTGAAATTTTTAAAAATTATTTAATGTGGACATGTATGTATATGACCTCAGCAAACTTTTAGTTAAAACTTTTATGAAGAGAATTGAATATTTTGCAGCATTTTTCGATAACTTGCTGCTGCAGAGTGCAGATTTCCAAACTTATTTCTTTCAAAATCATACAAGCTAAAGAGTATAAATATCCTAAGCTCGAGGTACGTTGTTTTGAAAATGTGAAATTTTTTTCTAAAATCATTATAAATACATATTTTGCTCATTTTGAACGGTGTTTTTAATTCTTTATTTTTGTAACAGAATTTCAACACATGTCTTTGCATATATTACACTCAGCCACTTAATTCTCTCAGCTTGGTGTCGCCACACACACATTTCTTTAAATTTAAATAACAAAAACATTTACTTACAAGTGCAAAAACATTGTTCTTGCTTGTTCACACATTTGAACAAATATATACATATGTACATATATGTACATATATGTACATATGTGTATATGTATGAAAAGATGTACATAGATATGTAGACAAATTGAGATATTTTAACTATGATAATTCACTTATCGCATTAATTTCATATCGCTGGTCAACAGTCAGAACCATGCACATATCAAATGTAGCATCTATATGTACATATGTACATGTATATAAAATATGCACAATTAATAGGTTTTATTTTTAGTTTTGTAATTCTGAGAGGGTATTCTAGTCTAGAAATTTGAAAAAATCGAAAAAAAAAATTTAAAAACAAAAGTTTTTTCTCAAAAATATTTTTAAAAATAAAATAAAAAATTTTCAGAAAAAAAATTTTTAAAAAACTTTTTGCAATAATTTAAAATATTTTGTTATTTTGGACGTTGGCGAATATCTTGCTAAGAAAATTTTTCAAAATTCGAATTATTTCCGAAGTTAAAGTCATTTTAGTATACAGACGAACCACTTTTTTTGATGCGGTCGCCCTAATATCTCAGGTTCTAATCAGCCGCTTTACTTAAAATATTGCACGAATATGCTTTAAAAATTTCTCTACCACATGAAGCAACAACAACAACAAAAAAAAATTGTAACTCTTGCATTAACAAATAATGTTACCAAGTTTGTAGTCAAACTCTTATCAAAGCGCAACACTCGTTAAAAGATAACCACCGGGTAAGATAAGAAATTAAAGTAAAAGGAGAAGAATAAGCAATAACAAGTATAAAATTCATGATTGAAGATAAAGCTCCTTTTCAAATAATGCGCAAAACACACATTTAAGACTTTGTTCATAGTCTTAAAATTCCTATAGTATTCTTCAAAATCTATGTCGTCCCTCTCAAAGTAAACCTTTTTGGACGCAATGCACTTGTGCCAACGCTTTTTTCAATCCTCTAAATTGTGAAATTTAAAAATTTCGCCAAAAACTCACGAAGCATCAATATAGTAAGCGACGCTGCATTATGGTGGTGCAAACGCCAAGAGTTGTGCCAAAATGTTCTTTCAAAAGAGTTTTCACTAATCCTTCCGATATTTCTACGATGCCAGTAAGAACTCTGACTGTTAATCGGTGATTCTCATGTTGATCATCAATTGATGTTGATGGCCGTACTGGACGTGGTTTGTCGTCAACTCCTTCTCGACCCTGTTTCAATCATTTGTACCAATCAAAAATACTTCATCGCGACAAAAATTATCACCAAACGACTTTTCCAAACTTCTGAACGTTTGGCCCAAAAATCATATAAACTTAAAAAATAAAGATATTTCGACGTATGGGCTTTCTCGCGAAATTTCGAAAAGTCTTACTATTTTTTGCCCTCATTTTATATACACAAAAATATATTTAATTTAGCTGATATACTTGTTTTATATATATGGATATTCTCATCTATTTTTTATTATTAAAAATTTGTTATTATGATTTAAATTGTTTTCAATACTATTTTTTTTTAGAAATTGTGCGAACTTCTATTTTTATAATTTGTATTCGTAGTAATAAAGCTTATAGCGTAAGCAGAGAGTTTTTGGTGAATTGTGATGCAGTATCTTATATTTTCTTTGTCTTTTAAGATTCTATACAATAAAAATCTTAAACACAATATACAGGTATGGTACAACATTTTGCTCCAAAACTCTGGGAATTTGCTATTCATTTAAAATTTCTACTATGACCAATTAGTTGCAAATTCGAAGCTTCTACCCTTCCGCAGTAATAACTCAAAGTAGTATATCTACTTATTCTTATATTACAGATATTACTTGAAATCATGAATGCGCAGCGAAGAAATTAATGCTGCAAATTATAAAAATATTTTTAACATATATTACGTGTCGTCAGCTATAATTAAAATTAACATAACACCACTTTTCAGAAGTTTACAGGCGAAGGAAAAACCGTATAAAGAAGCCAATCATATTGATACCTTTGAGTTTTGGTTATGAAATGGTTATATGTATATAGGTTATATTTGACAGCAGTAAATCGTAAGTAATAAAAAACTGAATTTCAGATTCATTGATGATACTTTTTTTGCAGTCTAGGTGCCGATATGTGTAAACACATATATTTATAGTAAAAAGTCTCTTCGTTCCTACATATCATAGAGCACATAAAGGAATAAAAAAAGGAAACAAAAATTATTATTGTATAAGGATAAAGCAACATTTTTATTGTTTTCTATATTAAGCAAAAATAAATAGTTATTAAATAAAAAATATAGTAAATAGCACATGAAATAGGGAGTTGTTGAATTAAAATTCAAAATTTTTTGCAAGAAAATAATGGAAAATTTATTTAAATATACTCAAATGCCAAGACCCAAGCGCAAAATCAGAGAACTTTTTCACTTTCATTTTCAAAGTAAGAAATATAAATATTAATAAAATAAAAATAA
>NW_017536629.1:4341822-4362210 GCF_001853355.1 Bactrocera latifrons
TAGTTCTCGCTATATATAATTTATATATAAATAAAAATTTGGATTGAACGGCAGTTACTTTCTTCTATAATTCACATGTAAAAAATTGCTTTTTGAAAATTTAAAATTATAGCTTAAAAATTAAATTAGATTAAGACATAATATACAATGTTTTGGTGTAAACATGTAAATTTTATCTGTAGCAGATATACATAGATATGTATATAAGTATATATGGTAAATTGTTGCATAACAAAAACCAATGTACTACAAATTTTCACAGGGTGCACTTAGTATAAATTGTTACTATGAATTTAAATTGGTTAGCAAATATTTACATTTATTCCTAGTGTAGCATGAGCAAAGTCCTTCAAGGCGCCAAAACACTTAAACTACCCACTTACATGCAAATAAACAGTTTACTAGTATGTGTTTTGAAAAGTTATAGCGACGAAACAATTGCAGCTAGGATTTTCCAGAAGCTTCGCGCCGTCACCGCTGCAGACCACGTAATGCCTGATGATACATATGCGCGAATACCTGTTGACTACGCACAACCGCTTTACATTTCAACAGCCGCAAACCCCTGCACGCCCACCAATGCTTAACAACACTGTATGTAGACCACAACATCTCGTTGCCGCCCCTGCGTCCCACAGCATTTTAAACCCTATGTCTTCTGCCTGCAACGAACTCGCCGCCATAACTACTTAACACTTTACCGCCATTAGCCACGTTTCGTATCCTTGCGCATGCTCACCCAATACCCAGCCAACAACCCCTTCAGTCTCTGCACACTAACGCTCAGTTGCGCCTATCGCTGGCGCGCGTTGTCGCATGGCGCGACTTCTCCTTCTCGCGCAGGTCCTTGATGGCGCCCACTGTGCCGAACATCACTTTCGCTGTTAGTTGTGTGGTCTTGCCAGACATGGCTGACTTGCTGCCGCCACCCGAGAGGCTGCTGCTCGTCTCGCGATCCAGACTGGAGCTGCCGTTGGCGTAGGCGCTTGTGTAGGACACGTAGTTGTTGTTGAGATCGCGTCCGCAACTGCATTGATGTGACATGTTTACGATTTTTGACAAACTATTTTTGTTGTTTAGAAGTATTGTGTGGCGTTGAGCGCACTCCTGGACGTATACGCAACGGAAAATTGACACGAAGTTGGACGACAATTCGCCAGGATCAGTAGAGCGCACGTTTGGCGATCGTGTTATACCTTTCGTATGTGTTCTTCTGCGTCGCTACTCACTGTTCTTGTACGCACTCACTGCTATACTTTTCTTTAGCACATTTCACAAAAAAAATAAACACTGATATATCTTGCGCTCGCCTCTTGCTCACTGCAATGTTGTGAATATTGTAAAAAGTTATTTTTAAATATGTTTTTTTTTTTTTTGTCAAATTTTATCTACCACAGCATATGTGTACTGTTTTCAACAAGTTGTTTCTTTCCTATAATCGTCGCTCATATCAGTCATCATCCGTTGCCGTTGGCGGAGCAAACCGTTGCAGTGAAATTTTTACGCGTTACTGAACTGCACCAGCGTGTTGCGTTTATTTAGAGAAATTCTCTGATCGCGCGCTGTTGCCGCGCCGCTAACTTTGTGCGGTCAGTTGCGCTGCGTTCAAGCACCGAGCGAAACGTCGAAAAACGTGTAAGGAAAAAAGCGAAAAGGTGCTCAACGCAATGCGCGAAAAACAAACAACAAACGGTAAAGAGCGATACGCGCACAAAAATGGTGAAGCGAAAAATCGAAACGACAGCGTTAGCACGCCGCCAAGCAAGGCTTTTCGTCTGTATGCGCTATGCCGCCCAAAACAGCGAAGAAAATGAAAAACTTTCGTTTCTTTACGCGTTCACTACGACTGGCTGCCTTAACGCTTCGTCACCAAACTTACGAAGAGGTGCTTTTACATATATTATATTCGTATGTGGAGAGCGCTCTTCAAGTACACACATACAAATGCTAGTTTGTGTGCGCGGTGGGCGGCTGCCGAACGCTCGTTCGTTTGTTGTTGTCGATCGTCGCGCCACTCGTTTGTTCAAGCATTCGCAGCGCGTGTTTGACGTCACTTCTTAATGATTTGTTTGTGGTACGAAATGCGCCGTTACGCTAACACTTTCACAGGCGCACTGGATAGAACTAATTTCCGAACAAGATCTTTAATTTCATGCAAATGCTCTGGCAGTTTCGGCTAACATATGACTGGTTGAGCGTTTGAGTGGCGCGCTTAGCTCATTGCTACTTGTTGGATGCGCTGCCGCAACACTCTTTGCGCTAGTGAGCTCTCGCGAGCAATGAGTAAGTAGTCACTCGGCCATATAGTCGAATATATGACTGTTTACATACCGAAACTCACAGTGTTTGAAAATACTATTCGTACTCGATTGGATAGTTGGATGAATATTTAAAGAAAAATTTAAATTTTAGTAAAAGAATTGATTTATTTGTCAATATAACCTCTTTCTAACTCGCTACTGTAGTAGAACTTCGTGTCACGGAAAACCTCCTTATTCGACTAAAACTTCTGGCCGGCGTAGGACTCTGGTATGTTAGGAAACCAAATGAATTCTGTGGATAGAGCCGCATTTGACAAAAGAGAAACTAGTGAACGTTTTACCCTTGTGATCTACAGAAAATGAAGATTATCACCCTACCGCCAGATAGACTGTCCTATTTTCGGCCAGGTGCGCCATTCTTCTATTTATTCTTAATCTATAGTGTATACTAGTGAATCCATGTCTCGTCGTCGGTTATGAAACGATGCAGTACTTCCTCCAGATCAGCTTCAAAACTGTAAAGTGATCTCATGTCTACACGTCTTGGTCGAAAAGAGCAAGCACGGCATCCAGGGTGCCGACAGATTGGTTCAACATGTTATGGATATAAACTATCCGATCCTTTGAGACTGTAGATCTCTTGTTTCAGGTATAATGAGTACCTTCAATTGGCTGTCTGCTAATACGAGATCGTACACATTTTTCATGTTATCCGCTATTAAACTCGTTACATCAAGAGCTCTTTATGGGTATTACTTTTTAAATTTTTCTACACTTAGAGGACATGGTTGACTCTTCTTTTTATTCTTTATTGACGTATTCACCGCTTATATAGTTATTTCCGAGTTTCTCTCATCCCAAAAACTTTTTTTCTCTTCATTTTTTACATCGCAGGCTCCAAGCTCAGCGCAGAACTCTGTGGAGGGATGTTACACCTTCTTTCTTTAGCTCGCCTTCAAAAGGATATTTTTTATCAACCCATAAGATACTTGGTCTAAGACGGAAATCGTGAGCTGCTTGAGGCACATGTAAAAGAGTAGCTTCTTGCCAATCCCAAGTGAATGGCGCTCAGAGAATTTTCCTCACTTACGTGAACTTTTACAAAAGGCTCCATCCTCCCATGTTCTGCAGGTTGTTAAATCAAAACGGTGTGTCCGATTCTGTTGAAACTTTTACAAAACAAGGGCGCACTTTTGAAACCCCCTCGTATAGTGCAAAAATGATCGAAAGAGAGTTTGTTACAAAATTATATTTGAGTTAAAGTTGTACTAGGTTTATGGTGCAATGGTTCGCATACTTTTCGACCACTCTGTGTAGTAGTACACGCGCCCATAAAGCATTGCTCGCCTGCGCAGCTCAAAAGCTCTCTCCGCTAAAAGCATACTTATGGCAGAGCGCACGCGACTGCCGCAGATTGATTCAGAGTGGATCGTGCTTTTCTGACGAGAGTTAGAAATATAAATTTTCCATTGCACCTTCACTTTTCTCGGACATAACAAACGGGCGCAAACAGATGAGAACAACACACACATACATATGTGTGCGTAAGAGAGAGAACACGCTCACACACAGCTTTTGGTGCTCTGCATAAGCAAATACAAAACATAAAAAATTCACGTTTAATTTCATGCTGCCGACGCAGAAATATGCATTCGCTTGCATTATGAAACTCTCACTACAGTGAGCAAATAATATTTGTACAAATGCACTGGTGTGAGTGATCAATAAAAATATATTGCCGCTATATGTATATGTGTAAATATTTGTGTACAATGTAATATGCATATATGCATGTATGCATGTAAATATATATGGATCACTGCGCCGATATGTCGATAAAAATGACACATTGTCAGCCAGCGGCTTAATTATTAAAACAATCTTCTCGATACCCGTTCAAGCAAACAGGTTGCTCGTTCCACAAGCAAAGTTTAAACCGTAAAGCTGCTTGTAAAATAGGAAAATATTCAAAAATTGTTTTGTCGTAATTAAATTGTGTAATCCCCAGACGAAACTACGGCTTTCTTATAAAACAAAAAACCAATTAAAGACAGTGGCTTTTAGTTCCTAGACTAATATTAAAGTGCTGTCATGCCACCAAATTGCTGGTATGTATTTATTGTTTACATACATACACATATACAATATAGCTTGTATGTATTTAAGCAAGTATGAAAACATCGAGAGTTTCGTTATGCATTAATTGTCTAAGCTTTGTTTCTTCGCTTCATGCATATGCATTTGACCACACATGCATTTATATAAAAAGTTAGATAGCGATTATTATCAACCGCGCATTCAAATATACAAACATTCATACATAATGGGTGATTTTTTTGAGGTTAGGATTTTCATGCATTAGTATTTGACAGATCACGTGGGATATCAGACATGGTGTCAAAGAGAAAGATGCTCAGTATGCTTTGACATTTCATCATGAATAGACTTACTAACGAGCAACGCTTGCAAATCATTGAATTTTATTACCAAAATCAGTGTTCGGTTCGAAATGTGTTTATCGACAAATTTTGTTCAGCGATGAGGCTCATTTCTGGTTGAATGGCTACGTAAATAAGCAAAATTGCCGCATTTGGGGTGAAGAGCAACCAGAAGCCGTTCAAGAACTGCCCATGCATCCCGAAAAATGCACTGTTTGGTGTGGTTTATACGCTGGTGGAATCATTGGACCGTATTTTTTCAAAGATGCCGTTGGACGCAACGTTACGGTGAATGGCGATCGCTATCGTTCGATGCTAACAAACTTTTTGTTGCCAAAAATGGAAGAACTGAACTTGGTTGACATGTGGTTTCAACAAGATGGCGCTACATGCCACACAGCTCGCGATTCTATGGCCATTTTGAGGGAAAACTTCGGAGAACAATTCATCTCAAGAAATTGAACCTGTCTCTTATACACATCTAGATGTGTATAAGAGACAGGGGCTACGTCAAGTCTAAAGTCTACAGAAATAAGCCAGCAACTATTCCAGCTTTGGAAGACAACATTTCCGAAGAAATTCGGGCTATTCCGGCCGAAATGCTCGAAAAAGTTGCCCAAAATTGGACTTTCCGAATGGACCACCTAAGACGCAGCCGCGGTCAACATTTAAATGAAATTATCTTCAAAAAGTAAATGTCATGAACCAATCTAACGTTTCAAATAAAGAACCGATGAGATTTTGCAAATTTTATGCGTTTTTTTTTTTAAAAAAGTTATCAAGCTCTTAAAAAATCACCCGTTATATGGAATGTGCACAGTTGTGCCGCATCGCGCCGGCGTAACTGCCTCCGTCGACACCTTAAACAGGTGTAGCGGCTGGCCAAGTCGTTGGCATTCAACAAGTTTCATTCACCTTTGCTAATCGATATATTGGTAATATGAAATTGAAATGGAAATATTATATGTATGCAAAATTAATTAAACAAAATAAAAAATTGGAAAATATCAAATACTCGCACGTTAAAAGCACTATAAATATGTATGTATGTATGTAGACAAAAGCGCTGCAACGCAGTCTATGGATGGTTTAAGCTAGCTTATAGCTGTAATTACTTTCATTTACGTGCTTAAGTGCAGGTCTATCTTTAAATGCGTGAGGAGTTTAACACATGGAATATTTCTTGATTTCCGAGCTTTTTAAGTTCAATAAAAGCTTTATAGCTTTTTTTAAAGCTCCGTTAGCAGTTGATTGAGAGTGAAAGGTCAAAGTAAGAAAAGTGTTATCTTTACCCACAAAAAATCGAAAATTCATGATAGCTCCCGGAAAGTTTTAAAAATGTGCCGCCTCATTTTTTATACACTAAAATGTTTATAAGCAGCAAATAATCTTTACGTAAGTATTCACCACCAATAAACTAATACAGCTTTAACAATGAGTATTTGGTGTTTGAAAACTTTAAACTTGTATATTCACTCTGAAGATCGAAATGTAAAGCTGTACCCTGAATATATACTATATGTCTAAAAATTCTATCTTCACAAAGTACGTGACCATCTGTAGGCACATGAGACTTTCTTCTGAGCTCCACAAAATCTCAGATGATCAACATTGATCGAGGATAAAGAATCGGAACAAAAAAATGTCCTCTAAAAAAATATTTTATAGACGACAAATGCAATGCCCGCAAATAATTAATCACTACCAAGAGATTCTCACGTTTCTTAAGGCTCCACTTTTCTTGTCAATAATGATCACCTTTTTATTGGGAAATCGTTGGAAAAGGCAAGCCTATGATTGGTACAAAGCCTTCAAAGACGCTCGAGAGGTCGTTGAAAACGTGCCTCGTTCTGGATGACCTCCGACCTTTTCAACTGATGGAAATATTAAAAAATTAAGGATATGGAGCTTGAAAATAGTCAAGCAACGAGAAGTGTGATTAAAGTATGTTTTCAAACTGGGCGTCACAAGCAAGAAAATATACTCTCCTCATATCCGTGGATTGTTTGCTCAGTTTTAGAACAAAAACTCCTTGAAAGCGATCTACATGAGAATTATGAAATTTATTTTTATAATGATGCGATCATCATTAATCCCTCGAAATTACCGAACGGCGCTTTATTTTCTAACTTGGTATTGGTGCATCAGTACTTTTTCAAATGTTGCTTAAAACTGTTTTATGAAAGAGTTAAGTTTCAAATATTTGCCTGAAAGTATTTATATCTATCGAGTATTTAATTGTACCTATCAATAAAGGGTATCGTATACTTTAGCATGTCGTCTGATTGCATGTACTTCTTTAGGCAGGATTTCAAATTTCCATTTATTTTATTGACTTGCTCGGCATGATTTTACTAAAAACCATAATGGATATAGCGCTAGTACCTTTTTCTCTAAAGTCTTTCAATAGGTTTTACTATATATTACCTTATGAAGAGCATTTATGCAAGCATTAACCTTTCCTGCTCTCTTGTTCAAGTCATTTTGTTTAACACTACGTCTTGACATTTCTTATACAATTAAGGTAAGTATTAAGGTGCATCTACAGCATTTGCCAATAGGGATGTCATAACAGCTTGTGGCGGCCATCTTTGTTTACGGATTTGTGTCAAATTTTCTCAATGTGCACAGGAGGGTTTGCCATTTCAGCATGACACGTTTCACGTTTCCTTGGTCATTACTCAAATTCACATTCTCAGATGATCTTTATTTGTTTTGCAATGAGGCAGAAAATGCCGCTATAACATGATGTTGACCGATCTTTTTTTCCCGGAATTTAATGAAATCCACCCGGATGATCTCTGTTTCCAACAAGATGGTAAGTGACCTCATCCTCATGTTTCAAGTCTGAACGTAAAGACATTGGTCAACGTTTCGTTCAAATCATAGTATAAACGATGTAACATTATCTGCATAACAAAAAATAACAAAACCATTTAGAATCAGAATACATTTCGGGGTTCCCTTCTTTTTTAAAGAAAAAACACAGAAACTTAAAATTTATTTTTTGAAGATTATCTCTTTGAAATTTTGGCCAAAATTATCCGTTGAATTCAATTTTCGATGACTTGTTGGAGCATTTCGACGGATAACTGGCGAATGACAATCATGATGTTTTGTTCTAAGACCTAAATTTAAGCGGGATTGTTCGCATAGACTTTCGACTTTACATATGTATATTGCTTGCCTACATACTCATTGAGTCATTGTTGAACAAAATTTGGCTCGAAAACGTCGGATCTTCTTGAAACTTCTTGAAACGTAAAATGCGCCAAGCCGTTCCATAAATTAATTCTACTTGGATCACCCGTTACCATATACACTATATGAATATCGCTGCTTCAACAATCTAACCAGGAAATTGGGCATGGATTATTGGCCTACAATATCTTAATAAATTGTTAATATTTGACCACTATAGCAAGATACGGATCTTTTTATACCATTTTATGCTAAAATAAATGCTCCTGTAAGGAGTCTTATGGTCTCGGTTTTGACGAAGTTAACGTTACTTGTTTTCCCTATGATGTTAAAATCTTTGATGCGCAATGTTTTACAAAAACAAAAACGTACATCTTCAAAGTTATTAAAATATTTTTAAAACATTAAAACCTTAACAATTATGCACGATTATATTCTTTCCATCATGGTCTTCTGATAACTAGGAATTCTAAACTAAGACATTCAAATGTGCAAATGTAAATATATACTTATAAATTCAGCAGTTTATACGTACATATGTAGCTGCAGTTAAGATAAGGAAAACTACGAAATGTGTCAAAGGGAAAGGAAAATACAATAAAAACAAATACATGCATATGTATGTATGTATATGAAGTAGAAATATCAGCATAGCGCTTATTAAAAAATATCTAGAGCAAAATTTAAGTTACAAAAATATTTATGACTTCCAAAATCATATGCCTACACACACATATGCACATACTACGCATAAGCGAATATAATGCGGCTAAGCCAAATATCTACTTTCTTTTTTACAAACTTTTTTTACGCTTTATAACTTTTACTATGCTCTTTGGGTGCTAATTCTGGTTCTAATTTATTCACACGCCCAAATTTTCTGAGGATCTGAAATAGGTGAACACACGCACACACATACATCCATACAGAGATAGGCAGGCATGAATACCAAAAACAAGCGAGAACTTTGAGTTAATAAATTCAAGCATAGAAACTGTGTCAGTAGTTTTTCTTTCGTTTTTGTTTAGTTATTGTTCCACAAGTATATTCTTGTTGCTGCGTCGATCTTCCCTTTCAACGAATGCGAAGGGAAAGCAAAAGCACAATCGTAATGCACATATGATAAAGAATATATGTACGTATAGTATAAAAGCACGTGAATGTGCTATACGCCGCAGTGCAGAGAAAGGCATTGAAGAGGTGCAGAGAAAGAGGCTGAAGGGAGGAACGGTGAAATTTATGGTCAAATTCTCTGCTGCCGTCAACGGTGAGCAATAAAATAAAACGCTGCTTGCAAATGTGTATTTTTATATGCACCACAAATAGAAGAACCCTGTAGGGAATTTTTCTGCAACTAAACTTGAAACACTAGCTGGTGCTGTAAGGCAATTACTTCTTTAATTTCCTTACTCGCCTCTCTATTTATCATACTTTAAGGGTTTACATACATTGTCTTATGAAATTTTAAAATACTTCTAGAATATTTTTCTAAGTTTTTAAGTTGTTCCGAGTAATAGTTTCGGAGGTACAGCCTTGAGAACTTGTGCGCTCGAGGCTAGCTAGCTAAGTGCGCCGTCTTTAAACGCGTTTTTCTCGAGATTGTATTTTTGAAGTCGGTTGACAAGATTTATCGAGAACTACTCGACCGATATTCATGAATATTTACACAGGTCTCTGAGATACAATTCTTGATCGAACTATTTTTTTTGATTACAACTAGTTGAAAAAAAAAAATTTCGTGAAATTTTCAATGAAATTTTTATTTTTCTTTTTTTAAATGTCTGCCAAAAAATCAGTTTTCATTTTTTTCCTTCGTCCAAGTTCGAAGTTTAGGTTTTAACCAAAATACGTATTTTTCACTTTAAATGGGTATATAAGGAGTTATCCTGCCAACTCGGGTGCATTTTTTTCCGAGGTATCGCCGGAAATAGCCTAGTTTAAAATATTTTTTTGGAAAAATTTCAGAATTTCTTTGTTAATAGTATATCTTTGTAACAATAAGAAATTTTAATAAAATATTTTATTTTTTATGTGAGAAAAAAATTTTGAAAAAGAGTTGTTTTTACCCGGGGAAACCCATGTAACCCCTTAAAAGCAGTAGGGTATCGTTTGAAAAAAGATGGCTTCTATAAAAACGCGTTAAGAGTATATGTTCAGGTTCAACTAGTTGGGATGCCAGTTCAGCAAAATACTCATGTTTTCAAAAAAATTTAACTCTGGAATAATCTTCTTGCAGACATACTATTCTTGAAAGGTTAAACTTTGAAAATATTAAAAACAAAAAAAAAAAACTTAAATTCAAAGATCAAAAATTTTCTCCTCAACTTATTTTTTCACACCCTTCACAGCTTTCGTAAAATAAAGAAACGGCAACTTTTGTCGAGAAGTCTTTTGTGGTGCTCCAAATATCTACAGTGGCGATCAACAAAAAAGGCTCTACATCTTGAAATTTAGTAGTAATGGAAGTAATATTGTGTGTCTCCATCAAGAGAGTGGGCGAAAAAGCCCCGATATGCCAATAACCTAGTGGAAAGTATATGTTAGTTAAGGCATAGGTACCTTAAGTACAAAAAAAAGTCAAGAATTCTCACTTTTGACTAAAACCTCAACTAATTGAAGTCCTAAATTAGAGCATTTTAACATAAATCCTTGTAAATATAATATGTTCAAAAACCTTACTGGTTGAAATTTCAATTTGAAACCGCCATTTTTCGAGTTCAAACTGTGACGCTACTTTCTATCATTCATTTCATATCTTATCCGTTATAAAAATATGGAATCAAATATCGTTCCCACTCAACTAGATGTATATACATATTATTGATTAAATTCTCTCCCTCAAAAACACTTTTAGAATTTCTCTGCAGGGTCACATGAACATACAATGATCAACTGGTGGCGAATAACTCACAAATACACATACACACACATTTATGTATTTCCAAATGTTTAAATAACTACTGTGTTCCTCGTCACAAAGCATATCACCGCAGCTTAACCGCAAAGCCAGGTCGCTATGCAATTAGCATAACGGTATGTTATATGAGAATGGTCTCGCTTTCAATCAAGTGGCAGTAAGATCACTTTCATTCACCACATTCACCTAATCGTCCAGCATAAACATTTTCGTTGAACTTCAAGTTTTCTCTTTTCTTCTTGCAGACGAGTGAGTATTTATAATACCCAACAAAAAAGAACAAATACATACGCACATATATTTGATTACAGTAAATGTCAATACTTTTACAAACACATCTAAACACGTGCCCACATTTGCTATAAACATAGCATAAAACGGAGTGTCTCAGTTCTATAGTGAAACTAGTTTATTTTGAGTTAGTAGTAGGTCAGGCTCATATGTATATATTGAAGACATTTTCTTCTTATATCTAAAGTATAGAGTTCTCCTTTGTGAAAAGATATTAAATAATGGATAGAAATATAATTTAAGTTAGTTATTTTAAAACCAAAACTTATTAAATGCCACGTTGTTTAACGAAATATGAAGTGCTTTTTGTAGGAGTGCCGTGGATCCAATAAACTCATATGACATCTTTCATTTCATAATTTTTTCTAACATGTACATAATATGTATGTATATACGTAACTTAAATTTTTACATTTGTGAAAACAAATTTTCAAAACCACACTCCCTCACTAGTTCACAAATAGACTCAATAGTGGTCCAAAAGGAACTAGTGGTGATTTGTTTTCATACAGTGTTTTCTACTTGCATTATTTTTACACATATACACAAAAACACTTGCAACGTTTGTGGAATGCAACCTGATTTTGTTGACCCATATTTACTGTCGCCCATTTACGAGTAAACAACGACCGCAGCACTACCACATACCCAAATTAACCATATACGGATGGAAGCGCAGTAGGCGATGCGTTCAGCTGACCATAAATTTGTTGATCTTGTTCAAGAACAACTTCTGGAAGACACATGCTCTCTCCCTATCTCTCCTCTTCACTCTTTTTCTCTTTAGCGCTCTCTCAAGTTATTGCTATTTGATGTTTTCATTTATTCTTTTTCTTTTACATTGCAAGTGCCACACGCTACATGCATACTTGTGTGTGTGTCCAAAGCGTTCGCAAATGTTTTTCATAAAGGTTCGTAAGCTTGAAGATAATGTAGTACACACAATTGCATTGGTATCCACACACATTGACAACCTGTTGCTACTCACTTTTCCAACATGACTTTTGAGTGGAAAATAAGGCTCAAACTTTTGAGTAAAAGCACAACAAATGAAGAAAGTGAAGATGCAACGGAGAGTACGATGAGCACATTGAGATGAAAAAAAAAATTTAAAGAAAGGTGTTTTATTAGAAATAAATTTTGAAGTTAGATGTTTCTAATTAAATGTAGCGCTACATTTTGGTGCTGCAAAAAATAGAAAAAAATCTTTCTCATTACCCCGAGAAATACATCACCATTAAAACGCATATCAATTTTTATACTCTCGCAACAAAGTTGCTAAAGAGAGTATTATAGTTTTGTTCACATAACGGTTGTTTAAGAGTCCTAAAACTAAAAGAGTCAGATATAGGGCTATATATACCAAAGTGATCAGGGTGGCGAGCAGAGTTGATATCTGTCCGTCCGCCCGTGCAAGCTGTAACTTGAGTAAAAATTTAAATATCATGATGAAACTTGGTACACGTATTTCCTTGCTCCATAAGAAGGATAAGTTCGAAGATGGGCAAAATCGACCCACTGCCACGCCCACAAAATGGCGAAAACCGAAAACATATAAAGTGTCATAAGTAAGCCATAAATAAATATTAAAGTGAAATTTGGCACAAAGGATCGCATTAGGGAGGGGTATATTTGGGCGTAACTTTTTTGGAAAAGTGGGCATGGCCCCGCCCCCTACTAAGTTTTTTGTAAATATCTCGGAAACTACTATAGCTATGTTAACCAAACTGTATAGAGCCGTTTCATTCAGGCATTTCCATATACAGTTCAAAAATGGAAGAAATCGGATAATAACCACGCCCACCTCCCATACAAAGGTTATGTTGAAAATCAGTAAAAGTGTGTTAACTGACTATCAAAAAAACGTCACAAACACTAAATTTTACGGAAGAAATGGCAGAAAGAAGCTGCACAGAGGCTTTTTTTAAAATTGAAAATGGGCGTGGTGTCGCCCACTTATGGACCAAAAACCATAACTCAGGAACTACTCAACCGATTTCAACGAAATTCGGTATATAACATTTTCTTAACACCCTGATGACATATACGAAATATGGGTGAAATCGGTTTACAACCACGCTTTCTTTCAATATAACGCTATTTTGAATTCCATCTGATGCCTTCTCTGTATAATATATACATTAGGAACTAATGATGATAGCGGAATAAAACTTTACACAAATACGGTATTTGATGCGAGAGTATAAAATGTTCGGTGACACCCGACCTTAGCCCTTCCTTACTTGTTTTTTTTCAGATCATCCGGTAACGAGTTATAATGTTCCACTTTTTTTCAAGGCGCTTCTAATTCTAATTAATATTTTTAATTGAAAATTTTTTCTAATATACTTCAAAAGTTGAACAAAAATATGTCATTAAATTTAATAACACAAAAATACAAATATATCCTTTTTTTTTTGCCTTTAAAACCAATATATTAGCACCATAAATAAAATCAGGTCAAGCCTATTCCTATCCCACACATATGTACCTAACATAACAATTACAAACTTATATTGTATACGTATAATATTGGATATATCATAGATTAATGCTGAAAATTTATGAACTTTTTTAACATTTATTTTATATTTACATATCATGCTGTACATTATTCTACGATATTTACCTCCAGCCGAATATGTCTGTCATTATATGAGTTACGTATTTATCAAATTGTTGTTGTGAAATATGTTCAGACATATCAAATATAAATATATGTATGTCCTGGATACAATGAGTCTCCGAATGACACTGGCCACCTCTTTGCATGCCCTGCCAACCCCACTCATCTAACACCTCTTTCCCTTTGGTTTGACCCCCTCGAAACAGCACGTTTCTTGGGCCTTCCGCTAGATGACGTCGACGACAACATGGATAACCCTCACCATCCCAACGGTGATTGATACTCCGTATCAACAACAAGGCAATCAATAAGGTATGATGATAAGCCAGTTATGACTGACCTGCCAGTTATTGGTGAGATAAGGCCATCTACGCTGCAAGTCGGAGCAAATTGAACCTGTGTCTTCATGAGAATCAGTTGTAATGGTCATAAGCCCAAACTTCTATACCATTGTAAGCATAAATTACAAACTGTTAAAGTCAAAATATTAGCCTTGTTATTCCTAGTCAGGATTTTATTTAAAATACAGTTTTTACCCCTAAAACACACTTTATTTAGAGTTCAAAATATCATTTACAAACCAAATATCTTATATCAAATATTATTTTTATTATGGTATATCAGATATATCCATATCATTATTAAAAATACAAACGGGTAAATATATAGTTGCATATGCCTATATTGTAATTATTTTTCAGTATACTCATTTGTACTTAACAATAAATAATTTTTTATTTCTTCACTGACGCTGATAAAGCGCCAGCGCAGCGTGTGGGATTCGATACTTATGAGACTCGTGTAATTATTGCCGACTAAGCGCAGTTATAAAACATCAACAATGACTAAGTCATTATGGACCATTTGAATAGTTTCTTATTATTATGCACACACCACAAACATCATGTATAAAGTTGGAAGCAAAAAATGTTCAGTGAATAATTCTTAAACGCCATTAAAATCGCAACTAAATATCCGTTGGCGGTCCAAGTGGGAAGCAAATTTATGCTGATTTCTTGTCGCAATAAAACTAATTGATTTCGCGCGCTTGATGCAATGAAGGAAATATCATTAAATTATGCTTCCATAAACTTTTTGAGAACTTTTTGAATAAGCTTCTGCTTGTTATAAATGAATTAGTGGCTCTTGCAATTAAATTGTAAATGAAATGTATAGGTTAGTACGAGGTTAGATGTATGGTATACGTATATATGTATGTATATTGATTTTTTTTTTTACATCGCGCATGAGACCTTGAGCAAAGTCAAAATTTCGAAGCTACACTATTTAAGTCATATTCGATCAAAGAATCCCTGAACTGGGCATTTCCTTACTTTGAGATAATGAATAAAAATATAATTTGTAGAGTAAACTAACCGAATATTTCAAGGTAAGGTAAGGTTAGGTTAGATTAGATGCCTGATCAGATATCGCACGTGGACCACTATATGTAGTCCTTTGTGAGACCATAGAAAGAAGAACAGCTGTGTTCGAACTTATAAAGTAGCAAAACGGTTAGTAACCAATACAAATTTGCTCAGGCTTTCAATTTTCATTCCCGCCAGCTCGGTGGGATGTCAGAAGGTATGCTCTCCCAAGTGTAAGTATTGACCTAGTAAACGAAAGAATTGTTTGGTTGTTTCCATTTCTTTTTCTTCCGTACATCTCCTGCAGATGGCGTCTAGTGCATGGACGCCAATATGGCAATGGCCGTTAAAAGCCGCAAAACCAGGTAGCAGCTCTCTCCCCCTCGCCGGTATATGGCTAGAGAAGTAGTCGCCAAAGTTTGGTTCGATATGTAGCCAAAGTGAGTGAAGATTTTCGAGTGTTCAAACACGTGTTCTTTTAGGAACCCAGACTCTCTTAGTCTGATGGCAACATTTTCATCCTAACAACTTCCGGTGATGTCCATAGGTTTCAATGTTATTTTATTATCAATATAATTTTCCGGTAATGTGTGTTATCATTTTGATAAACTTACTTGTTTTCTAATCCCTGTTTAGCTGTGCCTTTTTCTGTGTTTCTAACCAGAAAAAGACGTCATTGCAATTTGTGTACAGATGTGAATATCTTTGGTAAAAAAAACTATCGATCATAAATCTCATTAGCTTGTATATATGTATGTAAGTATTAGTTACGTACTCAATTTTGTGACAGCATTGAGCCTACGCAAGAACACGCCACCAGATGAATCATTTTTAGGTGAAATCTCAAAGCTGAAGTGGCCAGATTTAATATCCTAATATTTGTCTTTACAGCACAGCTGAGAATGGAGTCCATTGAACTACGAACATGCCAACTTCAATAACTTACTACATGAAATTCCCCCAGATTTGTCTTTCTACAATAGAAAAATCGAATAAAATATTATATAGAAGTAGACAATAGTGCGTCTTATGCTTTTCAAACCTGATCGAAAAATAGGCGACGTCGAGTCATCAATTTTCAAACCTTCAGATACCAAATATCATGGTATCCAGTCTCTCGTTGGTTTTCTACTGAAAATGCTTGTGAAGCATACATTTCAAACTCTTGTTATTTGGAGATATGCTATTTTAGCAAGTAGCGCGCATATTGGATAAGTAAAATATTATACTCGTGAATACTTTCATCATTGCAGACGTAATACCCAATACGTCATAGCAATACTCATCAAAAGGCCAACAACAACAAAGTACACTAGTTAATTCTACTGCTAGCAAAATTTATGATACTTATATACATATACTATATATATATTAATATATGTATATACTTGTACTTATATGTATATATATATAGAATATAGATATCTGCATATTATATAACAGAATATTAGCAAATCGCAATTTGCGACGGTAATTGTTGTATGCAATAAATCTACACCTCCTCATTGTCAATTATAGCAACAAGCATCCTCATAGATATAAATATATTGAAGGTTTTTATATTTTGAGCGACTTCATTTTATTTGAATGCTTTCTACATACATATTAATAATTTTGTTTTTCCTTTTTTTGTTTTGTAATATTCGCTTATCCGTTAACAAACAAAATACAGCTGGTGTTTGACTCACCGGAACAGGTTCATAAATTTCCCAAGAGCCAACCATGAGCCATGAGCAAACGAACCAATCGCAATTACACATTATATTCATTATTTATACAAATGTATGTGTGTGATTATTACACTTCTAGCACACGAATTATGCAAAATTAAGATTAGTTTGTTTCCTGGAGCTGAATGTGATGCTCATTAGACTCTATGTATAATATAATACGAGTATACGTACTATGCATACTTACATAAGCGTTGCTGAGCTGATCAATCACTTGCTTAAATTTTTGGTTGCCACTACGGTCAACAAGGATCATTTCGATGGTTTATTCAATTTTGGACTTTAAACTTATTTCAGTGTGCAGGTATAAGAGTAATTTTCCGCCTAGTTGCACTTGGATTTTATACTAGTTTGCGATGAACATTACAGAAGCGTTGTGGACAAGCAATGGCTGAACTCTTATTATGTTTCTGCTTAGAAAAAAACTGCACATAAACTAAGCGCAAAGACTTTTGGTTTAAGGATTTCAGGTTTCTTCATTTCTGCATTTGGCACAAAGCAAAGATTTTTAACAACTCAGGAGACTTATGAAAGCTACTTGGTTTTGTGAGATTTTTTTCAATTTTAATTATCAGTACGTGTGCTCTTAGAGAAGGGCTTTGACGTAGATATAGTTTGAATTTCGGGAAATAACTTAAGAGAATATCATAGCAGAACTATTTTACAGTTAAACTACAATGTTTTACTAGACAGAGTATTGTGCCTGAATTTCTTGATTACTATCGTGTGCGAAATACTTTTAATTGCCTCACACTTTCTGCCTCAATTACACTCTCCACTTCCACAGTGAAGTTTCCGATCGAGATATTTCTTTTTCTTATAATTTATTGTTATATTTATATGGTAATATGAATTAAAGTAAATGTAATGAACATCATTCTGTAATACCAGAAATATATTGCGAAACGTCGTTCCATGTGCACAAATGTCTACTATGTTATGAATATCAGGAGAACTCAACCTTTCGATGATGAAATGATGGAGGTGTTTATTAAAACTGTGGTAGAATTTCCTCAGAGAGTTTCTGGTACCATCCAGCTATATAGCTCTATTTTTATAYTCTCKCAACAAAGTTGCTAAAGAGAGTATTATAGTTTTGTTCACATAACGGTTGTTTGTAAGTCCTAAAACTAAAAGAGTCAGATATAGGGTTATATATACCAAAGTAATCAGGGTGACGAGTAGAGTTGAAATCTGGATGTCTGTCTGTCCGTCCGTCCGTCTGTCCGTGCAAGCTGTAACTTGAGTAAAAATTGAGATATCATGATGAGGACTTGGTACACGTATTTCTTGGCTAGATAAGGAGGTTAAGTTCGAAGATGGGCAAAATCGGCCCACAGTCACGCCCACAAAATGGCGTAAACCTAAAACCTATAAAGTGTCATAACTAAGCCATAAATAAAGATATTAAAGTGAAATTTGGCACAAAGGATCGCATTAGGGAGGGGCATATATGGACGTAATTTTTTTGGAAAAGTGGGCGTGGCCCCGCCCCCTTCTAACTTTTTCGTTTCGTTTCTTTTAGGCATTTCCATATACAGTTCAAAAATGGAAGAAATCGGATAATAACTACGCCCACCTCCCATACAAAGGTTATGTTGAAAATCACTAAAAGTGCGTTAACCGACTAACAAAAAACGTCAGAAACACTAAATTTTACGGAAGAAATATCAATAGGAAGCTGCATCCATACTTTTTTTAAAAATTCGAAATGGGCGTGGCGTCGCCCACTTATGGACCAAAAACAATATCTCAGGAAGTACTCAACCGGTTTCAATGAAATTCGGTACGTAATATTTTCTTAATACCGTGATGACATGTACCAAATATGGGTGAAATCGGTTCACAACCACGCCTGAAATCTCGTTTATCACTTTATCATGCGAGAGTATAAAATGTTCGGTGACACCCGAACTTAGTCCTTCCTTACTTGTTACTATTAAAATCAATTCCTATAAGAGAGATATATTGAATGTTAATTCCGCTATGAAAGTTTTGAAGCTGAACAGCCAAGTTTCTTAACATTTTAGTGTGTTACATAAACTTGTGAATTTCAAAACATCGATTTGTTTTTTGTATTTGTAACGAATCTTTAGATATTCTAGGAGATATGAGCTTATGAGAAATAATTTGTTAACTAAATCGGTTCATAAAACTTTTTTCGAAACGCTGTTTTGAGAGACGGCGAAGAAAATTTCTCCAAATTTTACAAAAAACGCGTTTTTTCTTATTGGCAAATGAATAAAACGGGTTAAGGCCCCTATCGATATCCTGATTATCGGAAAGTTATTATGAAGCGCCGAAAATGCATTAAGATGTTGAGTCCTAGGAAAATATATCCGTATGTGCTTCACTTAGAAATGCAGTTTCGAAATTTATTTACCATAACAAAAGGTTTTTTCAAATTATTTCTTGAACGCTTTCATTGCTTTTTATACCCTGAACAAGGTATATTAAGTTTGTCACTAAGTTTATGGCATTCAAACAAACGTCAGACACCTTATAAAGCATACTTATATATATTATATAAATTATTACCATGACTAGCTGAGTCGCTATAGCCATTTTCGTCCGTCTATCTGTATGTAGGGTCGAAATCCCTCGACGAAAAAAGACCAAACTCTACCACTCACTCATCAGCCTCGTCCTGCTATATGGTGCAGAGGCATGGACGATGACAACATCTGATGTGTCGGCTTTACGAGTTTTCGGGAATAAGCTTGTGCGGAAGACTTATGGTCCTTTGGGAATTGGCAACAGTGGTTACCACAGTCGATGGAACGAAGAGCTGTACGAGATATACAACGACATTGACATAGTTCACCGAATAAAGAGACAGCAAATTGGCTAGGTTATGTTGTCCGGTTGGTAGAGAACACTTCAGCCCTGAGAGTATTCGACACAGTACCCGTCGGGGGAAGCAGAGGAAAACCTTCCCTCTGTCGGAAGTGCCAGGTCGAAAAGGACCTAGTTACACTTGAACTGGCGCGCAGTCGTAAACTTAACTATAACGCGTAAGCGACGCCTACGCCAATAAAGATAAAGGAAAGCATTCATTTGACGAGATACGAGTATATTCAAGATATTTTACATAATTTTTTGTCAACAGCAATGATACAATCTCCGTTAAAATTATTGAAATTAAATCACTATAGCTTATAGCTGCCATACAATTAATGTTTTTATTAGAAATCTTTTGCATTTGTTGTTGAGGCTATAATACCTAGCCTCGGCGCACCAAAGTTATAAATTTACATTGTTAATGCTAAATAAGGTACCTGCTTATAATTTTACTGCGGCCGAACTTCACAGAGCGCCAAGTAACTTTATATTTAGGAATAAATATATTCGAAAAACAAGTAAGGAAGGGCTAAGTTCGGGTGTCACCGAACATTTTATACTCTCGCATGATAAAGTGATAATCGAGATTTCATTATCCGTCATTTACATATTTTTTTATTTTGCTGAAAATTAATTAGATTAGATCAATTTGTGTACTTTGAGTATTGAATTGTATTTTCATTTATTTTAATTGCATTGAAAAGTTATAGTCCGAT
>NW_017536629.1:4362921-4387543 GCF_001853355.1 Bactrocera latifrons
ATGTTTCGCCTTCTCACTTTAACTCGTCTTCAAAGGAATGCTGTCTCTTATACACATCTAGATGTGTATAAGAGACAGGTATAATAAATTTACAGATTGACATTGAATTATCAAAACGCGCTCTGCTTTCATTTAAGCACTTTAACCTATAAATATTAAAGCACAAGGCGTCACCTGACGCAATTATAGTAACATTATTTTATGCAAACTTAGCATACAGTCAGCTACTCACATACAAGAATCATATTTGTGGCAAAGACGAACCTAATCAATATGTGAAGAATATCGATTCTGCTACTTAGATGCATACCTTTGCAAACAAACAAACACAAATGGAATGTGTTGTTTAAGCTTATCCAAAAAGGTGTGCTAATACAAAAAATTAAGGACCTTTGGAAAACACCACACACACGTAACAAGGAACCATTCTTAGCTTACTTGGCATTAGCGCAACACGGCTAACGTGTGACGAAGTTAGGGGGAATATACTGTATACATACATATATGCGGTACTTTTGTGGATATGTATGGCGCATTCGTTTGAATGCCAGCTCGTAAGTATGCCATAGATCAACAATTGCTGAGGCGGTGTCATTAGGCTTGCTAAGTTGACAGCAATCAAGTGTAGAATATGGTAAAGAAAAATACGCCGAATGAACTTGCCGTTTGTGGTTTATCTTGTACGAACGCCGACCACGGCACCAAAAACAACTGCAAGAGTAGCAACAACAGTAGCAAACTCGAAGAAAAACGAGTTGTTGCCGTTAGCCAAATTGGTTTCTGCAAGGATGTAAGCGACGCGTATGTGTATATGTGTATGTATGTGTGCATATAAGCTGTTATATATTTGAATATTTTTATTGATACTTTGTGTGTATATATGCGGAGAGTGTGTGTCTGTGTGCGCGCATTTCATTTGTCCACATTTGTTATGCAAACGGTTAGAAGCGCATTCTTGTCTCACTCATTGCCAACATTTGTTATCAGTCGCGTTTGCGTATTTGCCGCCCACTAGATCCCGTTGCACGTCACATTTACATATAAAAAATTATTTTCTTTGTTTTTGCAATTTTTTCATCGCACATTCCGCGACATTTCCACACATGAAAAGGGTAAAACGGACTTTTCCTCAATCACACTTGCCCTGACCCACAACCCTTTTGTTGTTGTTACAATGTTGTCGACTGACAGCATTTAAGACACCATTAGATTCAAGACAAATTGTAGATTTCTGCAGAAATGGTGAGCGAACCAAGCAATAGTCTGCGAGCGAATGCTAGCCTTAGCCAACACGTACTTAATGATGAGCATCCTCGATTAAATTTCCATCCTTTCTCCACCATTCTGTGTGCTTATTTTAGTTTTCTTTGTACGTTTGTCATTGCTCATATGAGAGTTGGTGTGGTAAGGTGAACACAATGATCATCACCGCGTGTCTTTTAAATAGTACGTAAGCAAAAGACGGGTACAGTGCGAGCCATTAAAGTAGAAACACTGTCAATTGAAAGGAGAAGAGGCGCGCTCTACCGATTAATCGTGAACCCCAACAGTCTGCGATAATTACAGCTTTCCTTAAGGAGTTAGCTAATCCTGAACTGGAAAAAATTTTTTTTTTTTTAATTTTGGCTGCAACTATATTTTGGACCTTAAAAACATTATTAGCCATTAAAGAGAGGAGCAGGGAGCTTCTTTACGAATGAGTCAAAACTTGGAGAGAGGTTGGTGGAAGGAAGCTCACTATCAAATCCAGCTTTAGACTTCGTGACTTTTGCTGTGTCATCCAAGCTGAGGTTGCAGCCATTAAGGTAGCAGTAGATATGCTGCTCTGGAATAAAACCTCCTTCAGAGGAATGACCATCCACTCAGAGAGCAGAGCAGCCATATTAGCCTTGAACGCATTGTAAATGGTCAAAGAGTGGCTTACCTTGCTATCAATAGCATCGAGTCTCTTTGTGATAAGGCTGGTATGAGTTCCGGATCATAACGGAATCGCAGGAAATTGCAAAGCTGATAAATTAGCAAAGTACGACATCCTAGAATCACTGTCGGTAGAATGGGAGCAGATTGGTTCTACTATATCCTCTTATGTTGTACTACTAGAAAGATGGGCTTCGCTGAGCTTGGTCAGTGCTGGGCCACCATGGGTACATGCGCTATCGCAAAAGCCTTTTGTCCCAAGGTCGATCGCTGTAAATTGAGTGATTCAACCTCAATAAGCTTAGCCTCTTCCTAGTTGTTGGCTTTAACAGGCCATTGCCCTATTGGCGTCTATGCTCCAGGGTTGGGAATCTTCCCAAACGCAAAAAGCAAAGCTGTATGGAAGAAGATGAGGTGGAAACAACTCATTCGGGAGCGCATACCTTCAAATATCCTACCGCACTAGAGGGAGTGGAAATTAAACGCCTGTGCAAGTTTGTATTGCCTCATTTATAAGTTCGAACACAGGAGCTCTTATTTTTCATGGCTTCGAAGAGAACTGCATACAGCAGTCCACGAGCGATCTTAGATGAGCCATCTAATCTAACCTAGACTATATATCTAGCAGTAAATGTTGCGTTGTCATTCCGGTGTTTTTTTTTACGTGGCGGGTCCCAAACCCAGCGCACAACCCTATGCAGGGAATGTTTCGCCTTCTCACTTTAACTCGTCTTCAAACAGATGTTCTTAGGCTACCCAGAGGATAMTTGGTCAAGGACCGGAAGTCGTGAGCTGCTTGAGTCGTATGTAAAAGAATCGTTTCTGGCCACTCCCAAGTGAATAGCGATCAGAGAACTTTTCTCACTTGCGTGAACATCTACGCTGGCTAGGTCATGTTGTCCGGCTGGACGAAAACACTCCAGCTCTGAAAGTATTCGACGCAATACCCGCCGGGTGAAGCAGAGGAAGAGGAAGACCTCCACTCCGTTGGAAGGACCAAGTGGAGAAGGACCTGTCTTCACTTGGAATATCTAATTGGCGCCACGTAACGAAAAGAAGAAACGACTGGCGCGCTGTTGTAAGCGGTGACTACGCCAATCAAGAAGAAGAAGTATAAATCTTCGATTAGAATATGTTTATGATGTATTACGGTCAAGTTGTATATTTTCCGGAGGCACACCCAACAGTTAGTTCAAGGCGAGTCAAAAAAACTTTATAAGGCGCATACTTAGTTTTCAAGCGGACAGCCGAGTTCTTGCGATGAAGCTGCATTAAATATACCATAAAGCGATAAGTTTTGTCTCCTCCTAGTTACCTGCTAATAACAGTTTTTTTTTTTTACTGCTTCACTTCAACCAAAACCGAAGCAACCGAAGAGACCTAAAAGATACTGAAATTCGTGCTCAGAATTTTTGCTCTTATTTTTTTGCTAACATACTGTACTTGCACACCCATACAAAAGTGATTAATGACGCAGCAATGAGACACCAACACGCATAATTGGGAAGAATGGAACCCTTCGATTCACACAGAGATGACGGCGGCAACGCTTCGAGCGCTTTACGTAGCCGCAATTTCAAAACTTTTTGCTTTTGACATTTACATTTGTAGGGCGCTTTGTTGGAGAGGCTTCTAGTTGGACTTGTTGCTCTGTAAATGAACCTATTTCAATTAGAACTACGCATTTTAGTAGATCGTGCACATCCCCACATTCAATAATAGCATGCTTGCGCCGGCATTCATACACACTTGTGGTGGAACTATAAAGTTTATTGTTCCATTATTGCAATATGTCATGGTCATTTGTAAACCAGTTTGCGGATATAATTTCCAACTAAAATATAAATTACTATTATGCTGTTGATTGTATTTTTTGTTTCACTGAAATTACGAAAGTAATTGTTGAACGTAAAAACCACAAATATACAATTATTGAGCAGTAACAACTCTTCCCCACATATATGTAATGAACTTTTGTGAAGATAGCTTAATATTTCTACGACTAAAAGTTATTGGTATAAAAATCCAGTTACACCTTTTTAGTCTTATCCGGCTTCTACATACCAATTGCCATTTTCCTAGAGCTTCAAGTCTTTGTTTAGGGCCTTTACCTTTTCCCATATTTCTCTGAAGGGTTCTTTGATATCTGGTAAAAGCTTCAGACCCAACAACCTCTCCTTATTCATTTTAAAATATTAAGAAGTCGATGTATCTTAAGAAAAAAGAAAGGGATGCAAAATGAAATGCTGTAATCCAAGGTCTGTGAAGGTCTTTATTGAAACTAAATATTATATTTTTTGGAGTTGTGATCCCTAATTTACTGCCCTTCCTTACGTATATAACATAGTTAAAAGTTTTGAATGGGCATTCAAATGAAATTTTTAAAATTAATACCACAGCGCTACAAAAATTTTATGATTTTCATGATAAGACGTATAGATAAGACGTTATGATAAGACGATAAGATTACAAGTTTTTGGCCCTGTCCCAGGAAAATCAACCATCAAGGATTAGTATGCTAGCTTTGGGCGTGGAGTCCTGAAGACGGTGAACCAGTGTACGCCCAAAAGATGTTATTACCGAAGAAAACATTAAAAAAGTTCACAAACTAATTTCGGAAAACCGTAAAGGGAAGTTATTCGAAATAGCAGGCACTCTAAAGATATCAACTGAATGTGTAGATCATATCATTTGCGATTATTTGAGTATGAGAAAGATCGAACTCACTTTTAACCAAAAAGGACACCGAGTTGATGATTCCAGGTAGTACTTAGACAGTTTCATAGATAATAAACCCGTCGATAATGTAAGAATTTATGAAACATGGCTCCATCGTTACACTCCAAAGTCTATTCAACATTCATTCGAGCAAACTGCACACAATGAACTTGCTCCAAAGCGTGAAAAAACGCTGTAGTCGGCTTGAAAGGTTAAGGTGTCTGTATTTTGAGAATCGCATGGAATAATTTTGATTTACTAATTTGAAAAAGGGAGGATCATCAATGCTTTATTGGACCGTTTTAAGTACGAAATCGCCGAAAACCGCCCGCATTTAAAGAAAAATAAAGTGATGATTGAGCAAGAAAATGGCAATTGTCACAAGTCAGTGAAACGATAGCAATAATCCATTACTTCCACATTCTTCGTTTCATCCAGATCTAGGACCCAACAACTATTTGATGTTCTTAGATCTCAAAAGGATGCTTACTGGGAAAAAAAATAGAATCGAATGACGTCGAATGAAGTGGTGATCGATGAAATTGTGGCCTATTTCGAAACAAGGGAAACAAAAGTTAAAGTATAGTATATGATATATGATTTAGATAGTTCCACCAAATGAGTAGATTCTTAGATAGAAAAAGACGTTGGACCAGTTCGTGCATACACAAATCGACTAAGCTCGCCACACTTGTTAATTATATATACTTTAAGGGTCTCCGAATTTTTCTTTTGAAAACAAACTTCGTTCAAAAATTTGTAAACCCTGTTTATGATATAAAAACAAAAAGAAAGCGCAAAGTTTACTCGCAAAAATATGTTAATTATTCAAAAAAGTCAGAAAAAAAAACATTTCACATAACTATATAATGGGTGATTTTTTTGAGGTTAGGATTTTCATGCATTAGTATTTGACAGATCACGTGGGATATCAGACATGGTGTCAAAGAGAAAGATGCTCAGTATGCTTTGACATTTCATCATGAATAGACTTACTAACGAGCAACGCTTGCAAATCATTGAATTTTATTACCAAAATCAGTGTTCGGTTCGAAATGTGTTTATCGACAAATTTTGTTCAGCGATGAGGCTCATTTCTGGTTGAATGGCTACGTAAATAAGCAAAATTGCCGCATTTGGGGTGAAGAGCAACCAGAAGCCGTTCAAGAACTGCCCATGCATCCCGAAAAATGCACTGTTTGGTGTGGTTTATACGCTGGTGGAATCATTGGACCGTATTTTTTCAAAGATGCCGTTGGACGCAACGTTACGGTGAATGGCGATCGCTATCGTTCGATGCTAACAAACTTTTTGTTGCCAAAAATGGAAGAACTGAACTTGGTTGACATGTGGTTTCAACAAGATGGCGCTACATGCCACACAGCTCGCGATTCTATGGCCATTTTGAGGGAAAACTTCGGAGAACAATTCATCTCAAGAAATGGACCCGTAAGTTGGCCACCAAGATCATGCGATTTAACGCCTTTAGACTATTTTTTGTGGGGCTACGTCAAGTCTAAAGTCTACAGAAATAAGCCAGCAACTATTCCAGCTTTGGAAGACAACATTTCCGAAGAAATTCGGGCTATTCCGGCCGAAATGCTCGAAAAAGTTGCCCAAAATTGGACTTTCCGAATGGACCACCTAAGACGCAGCCGCGGTCAACATTTAAATGAAATTATCTTCAAAAAGTAAATGTCATGAACCAATCTAACGTTTCAAATAAAGAACCGATGAGATTTTGCAAATTTTATGCGTTTTTTTTTTTAAAAAAGTTATCAAGCTCTTAAAAAATCACCCGTTATATTCAAAATTATGTTCGTTAATTCAAACTTGAACCTGAATCATCACATGACAACAAAAATCTTCTGTTGCCAAATAACCACACACTTATACAACTAAAGGATTCAGTAATCAAATAAGTATAATGGTGAGTTCAAGAAGTTGAACAGCCATGTAAACGAAACTAATAACACGAGAATTTTTAAAACCACACACACCATCACATTACAATTAAAGAACAGTGAAATCATAAAGCGTTCCAAAATGATTGCTTAAAATCCTCTAAAGCAAATCAAATTACTTTCCAACATTTCCAAATTAGAACATATGCGCATTTTTGTTGCAATATGCTGCTACCAACAATCGCCAGTAAATTCGCGCGCCAAAGCTACGAGTGAAATTTCCAGCAACTACTAATTGCCGGGCATTTCTGCGCCGAGCAGCGCCTGCGTTGACGCTTGCACATGAACAACTGGCTGTGTCGTTGTGTTGGTGTTGAGTGTGGTGAGTTTGCAGCTAAATAAAACTTCTGTGGCATGTACGCCTGTTTGCATATTTGCATGACAGTGTATTTGTGTGTAATAACTGCCTTCACACCGTTATTGTCGCGGTTGTCGTTGCTGGCAATGTTATCAACACATTTGGCCGCCGCTGTTGAATATAAGAGGACCTGCTGCATCCGTCAAACCTCAAAAGTTATACGACTCTTGAACTGTGAACAACGCAATACAACCAGGACTAAAGCAAAAGTGGTGCGAACTAACGAAAACATTGCAGAATATCCTCTAAAACCGTTGAAGTATTCGGTCTTAATTAATATTCAGTGTAAAGAGCAACAGTTTGCTGTTGACGCTTGTGTTGGTGTGTATTAAGAGTTAGCTTAAGGATTAGTGAAAAATAATAGTTAAAGATTAAGTGTGATTAAGCTCAAAAACATTTCAAGTGCAATGACTGTGAAAAGTGCAAACTTTTGAATAAACGTTTTATATTTGATGGATATTTTTTGGTATTAAAAAGGAATGAAGCATTACTTTGATATTGAAAAATGTCAAAAGAGTGGACCATAAATTGAATGAAATCTGTACTATTTGCACTGTAAATGAAATCGGTGGAGTAAATATCTCATAAGTATTTGGAAATATTAGTGAAATTGAAAAAGTTTATTTTTTTTAAATTTTTTGTAAGCTTCATCTCATTAGACGAAATACTTTTTAATATAAACCTTCTCACACTCATTTACCAGCAGCTTTTACTTCTTACCATACATTTGTTTTATTTTAAAATTTATTTGCCTACATTTAGGCGCCGAATGTTAAATATGTTTATATTTGAACAAAGTATTATATATAGCGTGTGTTTTAATGAATACTAAGCATTTTTTCAATTAATGATTTTTCAAATTTCGGTCACAATTGGACTTGGGCTTAGCACGGCCCACTTTTATATGAAAACAAATTGGGTATATGACATTCAACGAATATTCCTTTTATTATCAATATTAATTAATATGTCAAGATAAAACTTTGCACGAAATGGTGCATTTCAGAAGTGCCACTTTATGACTAAAAGTTGCGTTAATCAAACTAAAACTATTCAATCTCTTAGTTACTGTGAGACATACAATTGAAATTTGGAGAGCAAATCACACATATACCTAATATAAAGATTTTCGAACTTCCGGGTGTCTTTATACCGCATATATCGACCAATTAGTGAGTTATCTTAATAAAATTGAAAGAGCTTGTTTTTCTTATAACGTTGCACATTTGTGCTTAGAATGAATAAAATCGGGTGAAAACTCGCCATAGACCTCATATAACTAACAAGCCTTATGTACTTGAAGGTACTTCTCTGGCTTAAACCTTGCAAGTTGCAAGATTAGGAAATGTTCGGTTATACCCGAACTTTGCTCTTCCTTACTTGTTAAATGCTATATTCTGTTAATGAAACTTCAAAACAAGTAAAGTTTTAGAATAAATTTTACTCTCACCATAATCAAAAAATTCATTTTAACTTAAGTAATTCGACGACTAAGAAGTTATCTGTCAGCGTTCTAAATTTCTACATTAATTGAGATTTTGTAATTGTAAATCAGCATCTGAAAAGAACCACATATTTAATATATGTAAAACTGCAGTCGACTATAATTTTGTAGAAAAATTTTCAAAATCTTTCGAAACACAAGTCTAGCGTACGATAAAAAGTCGTTACAAGACATATGTTGCATGAAAATAGATTTTTTTCAAACATTCCAAAGTACATGCGAATTCGTAGATGCCCAAAAATACTCTTTTACAATTTTAAAATTCACATAGGCGTCGAAATCGGACCTGAATTTCAGTAGCTAAGATTAAGCAGAGATTACTCTAAGACATCTTCAATAAATATCATATTTCAAATTAAGTTGATAAAGGTTTTGGTACTTGGAATCATCTACGCACAGTGCTGCCCACTTGTGGCATTCACATAGTATTCAACATTTTTCACTTTCCGGAATCCTACTGAGGAATTGATAAACCTGCTTCCACTTTCAGAAAGTCTGTTGAGCGTATGCTGAAACCAATTTAGATTGTATATAGAAATTTATTGTTTTTCAATAATCCAAAAGTAAAATTAACTTTAATTAAAATTGTATTACCACCAACGAACGATTTAGACAATTTTTAAAAATGATGCGTGATCCATTTCGAGGTTTCCTAATTTTTGAAAGAAAAAACCACAAAAGCTTAAAATTTAATGGGGATGTTTATTATCACTCGAAAGCAGATTCTTTGGCATTTATTTTTTGAAGATTATCTCTTTCAATTTTTACCCGGACAACGTCTCAGATGACCCATCCGTTCAGTAAAACATTCGATGACTCGTTCGAGCATTGAGACTGGTAACTGGCGGATGAGACACGTGATATTTGCTCCAAGGTCTGAATCGCAGAGGGATTGTCCGCATAGACTTTATACTTTACATATCCCCACAGAAAAAAAGGTAACGGTGTAATACCACACGATCTTGGTGACCAATCGGCCGACCCAAAACGGGAAATTGCCTGCTCACCAAAGTGTTCTCTCAATAAATACATTAATTGATGCGATGGGTGGGAAGTGGCGCCTTCTTTTTGAAACTAAATATCGCTGAGATCACGAGCTTCAATTTCAGGCATCAAATAATCGATTATCATGGCGCGATAACGATCGCCATTGACGGTTACATTTTCACAGACATCAGTTTTGAAGAAATATGGACCGATGATTTTACCGGCCCACAAATCACACCAAATCGTTGATTTTTCTGGGTGAAATGGCAGCTCTTAAATCACTTCAAGTTGCTCTACGTGACAAATGCAGGCAATTTTGGTTGTTTACATATTCATTGAATCAGAAATAGGCCTCATCCTTGAACAAATAAACAAAATTTGACTCGAAAACGTCTGATCGTCTTCGAATTTTTGTAGAGCCCATAGTGCGGAGCAATGTCTTTTGGGAAGATCGAGCGGTTTCAGTTGTTGCACAATGTATATTTTGTACGCTTTCAATTTTCTTAAGTTCTCGATAGTTTTAACGGTATCGATGTGAAATGTTTCAAACATCCATTTCTGCAAACAAACTGTTGAGATGAAGTCATTATAGCATACAGCTATATATACCATATATACAGACCGATCCAAATAAAGATATCGTTTTAAATCCCTTTAAACAACAAAAAATGCACTTGTGAAGAGCTTCCGTACAGCCGATTTTTTTTTTTTTTTTTTTTTTTTNTTTTTTGTTTTTTTGTTTTTTTGGTTTTATATAAGGATAGTTGGAGAAATGTCAAAATCGTAAATCAGAGGCAATTTGTTAATGATCCGAAGTACTTTTGGAATTTTGGTATTTTACATAATAAAATTTGAAATTTACAGAATAATAATCAGTCAAACCTTTTAACCTGCGGTTGTAACTAATTTAAAGCGGTGCTGAAAATTTAATTAATCATAGTCTCGATTTTTGTTTGATACGCTTTATATTCATATATTCAATATCCAAAAGTGAATTCAGACTAAATTCCGCTAAAGTTTGTGAGTTCTTTCCAACTTCCAAAAAAAAAATTTATGATAACCTTTAAGCACCAAGTAGATGGAAATTAACGGGAAATCCTTGAAGCAGAAGAAAAAATTTAAAAGAACACCAAATGAGTTGAGATCAAGGAAATGTCTTTGCCGTCAAATGATGCTCTCTTATTTGACGGTTTTTTCGGTTGACCTAATGATTGACATTTGCGAACATTGCCTATACACATACATACATATGTTCATATATATGTGTGTGTGCATCTATTTAAGAGGTCGGAGCTCGAGAGTCGGAGGAGACAATAAATTTCACCAACGGCAAAACAACTGCCAGCAATTACACGCAATTTCGCGCCCCACCCACCAACACACACACAAACGCAGATGCTAAGTATTAGACCAATAATAGTGAAAGCTTTTTGGGATAATACAAAGAATACTAGTGCAGTTATTTGTAGCAATTCTGTCATTACTCTATTGTGTAATAAAGACAAAATACCGCAGAGGGGGTGAATTGAACGCTGAAATACGCCCAAGGCGTAATGAAATCATAACAAATTAATTGGAAAAAATAAATTTTTCGCATGCAAGTTTGTATTAATAAATGCAAAGTTATCAAATATTGGAGGTGGTTTAGCAAGGGATCAATAAAGTAGTTATACGCGTGATTTGCTTTTTTCTATTTGATTATAAAAAAATAGAGAAAAGTAAATGTGAAGCTAAGGAAAGATCATTTGCTATTAAGGGCTCATACTCGTAGAAACTTTTTTAGAGGTATCTAAGATATTTTTCAAATTATCAAGCGAAAAAAATATTTTTTTTTTTTTTTTGTTACCTGATGAACATCACTAATCTATAGTAGAATTTCTGATTGCAAAAAAACTTTTTCTCTCAAACTGCTCTTAATTAGTTTTGCTTACTAACCTGTGACACCCTTTTTAACAAAAATTCCGTGTAACTGAGAAATTTCAGCATTTTTTTGCATTATTGCCTACTTACTAGCACATTCTCGATGGCTAAAAAAATGAAGTAACCAATTTTTGAAGTGATGCACACACAAATTGGTCAAAGCACTTACAAAGATGAAATAGAAATTTCCTTTGGCACACAGTGCAGTTCACATATGGATACCAATGGGTACACAAATACCTGGAATTTGTATACATACATACAGATACAGATATATATGCTGAGGAGAAATTTCTTTACTCATTACCGTCACGCCTCAAGGATTCGTGTATATGAGGGAAAAGTAGAAACTTAGTAAACACAGAGGTGTATGTACATAATACTGGATGTATTGGGTGTTCGCGGAAAACTCATATGCATGTATATGTACTTGTATTCTACTACGAAATTATGCTCTTTGAGGCAAAAGCTGTTTTTTTTTTCTGTTTTCATTCAATATTTTAAACTCAGCCATTTTACGCCATTTCCGGTGACCCATCGTTGGCAGGACAACTCCTTACAGGATAATCTAAGGTGAACAAATATGTGGTTTAGTTAAAACCCTAACTTAGAACTTGGACAAAGGAAAAAAACTGAAAATGGAATTTTTGGCATTCAAATAGTTGTAATCGAAAACAAGAAAAAGCGTTGACTTCGGCTGCACCGAACCTAATATACGCTTCACAGGTGCATTTCTTTTAGTAACTATGTGTTCAGTCTGTATGGAAGTTATATGCTATAGTAATCCGATCTGAAAATTTTTTTCGGGGATTATATTATTACCCTAAGCAGTAATCCATATCAAATTTCGTGAAGATACCACGTAAAATGCGAAAGTTTTGCATACAAGCTCTTGATTCCGATTGTTCAGTTTGTACGGCAGCTATATGTTATAGTAGTCGGATATCGGCAATTCCGTTTGCAAAATTTCAAAACGATATCTTTAAAACTGAGGGACTAGTTCCTATATATGTAGGATTCCACCCACAAGTCACAAAATGAGTTCACAAATGCATCCAAGGTTCACCAAGTTTTATTAGAAATTTACCAAATGAACACAATAAAATGAAATGGATGATCTTAAAAGAAAATGATGGTCTTAAAATGAATTTACAAAAGTTAAAAAATACTGCAGATACCGAAATTCAGTATCTCGTCTTCGGCTTCTCAAACGCGACTCGACTTTTTAATTTCGTCATGGACACTTTGCTGATGCTGCCCGTAGTTGCCAGATTTCCCGCTTGCACCAAGCCATTATAGGGTTTCCCTGTCCCCACATATATACAAACAGACGGACTTGGCTAAGTCGACTCAGCTCGACATACTGATCATTTATATATAGTATATACTTTCATATAAGTCTAACAATTACTACAGTGAAAACATCAAGAAAAAACACTTTTATACAGATACATAAATTCATGAATCTCTTCAAGCGGAAATCGTATGCTTCACTGAGTATACAATCAATTGTCGCCCGCTTATTTAGAGCTTACTAAAATGCTGGCAAAAAAATACTGTCGTGTTAGTAATTTTATTGAAAAATCGAACTTCAATTCCAACAGTCTTGTTTTAAAACTACACTTTCTATTTTTCGTCACTTGGCTCTCTTTGCTAAAAACGTGCATACGAAAGCAACCAAAAAGTTACAATATGTATATCCATAAATATCCGTAAAATCCTCTCTTTGAAATCAATTTGAGTATGTATGTCACTCTATTAAAGAGACACGAGCTGCTTTTTCGATTCGTCACTTGGGCATTACATGTTGAGGGATTCACAGAAAATTGCCAAATATTGGGTAGTCGGAAAAGTCTTTTCATATTCTGACAATAGATCTCGTTGTAGTTGTAAATGTCTAGTGCTACCAATTACATTGTGTCATAAGTGTTGGAAAGGCTAGATTTTAAGCTTCATTTAACAAAAAAAAAAAATTAAATTCGGGGAGTTGGAAAAACATTACAGCTGTTCAAAAATGAGCGAAAATAATGAAGGATTTTGAAATTTATGTATGAGAGAACCATGATTTTTGTTAGTATTCTTTTTCTAAGATAATTTATTCTAAATATTTTTCACTCAACAACTCAAATTCTACAAAAATCGAAATTTTCACTGCAACAGAAAACTTCATTGCCAATAAATTTCGATTCCAACTAGTACTTTTTTGGACTTACAGACAAACAATTATTTATGCAAACAGGCAAATAATTAGTAAGCAATACTGGCTGCAACATCAAATGCGTAAGAGGCATTCACGTCACATTTTACGTGCTTTCTAGTTATCATAGCTGCAAGTTGTCGCTTTTTTTCCACAACACCTTTCATTCGCTGTTCGTATTTCACTTTGCCAGGGCTGCTTTATGGCAGCAGAGAACGAAATGCCACGGTTGCTGTAGCAATTCTGTAATTTGCGCCAAAGTCGTTCATTAACCGGATGCCGACAGACGGACGGACGGATAGATAGACGGAGAGTTGCAATATTGTAATGATGCACCAACGCACGGCGCGCTGAATGTCTCAACCCTCCGCATCCGTCATGCAGACGTCATCATCAGCAGCTCGAATGGCTCTTTGTTGTGGAAGCGCAAAAAAGACGGTCGTTGCTGCTACTAAACTTCCGTAAAAGACGATTTCACTTTACGGCGCACATAAACACCTGCCACAGAACCATGCAACACGATCGCACACACATATATGTATATATGCACACAATCGTATTGGCATTGTTGTCAACAAAAACTCATTGCCACGACGGATATGAGAAAGATCAACCGAGAATTATTAGCCAGTCAGCAGGCCAGTTCCAAGTCAACAGTTGGGTTACTTGCGCGCTTACGAGCATTTACATTTGCTGACGTATTGCCACAATTCTTTTCCCATAGCTGCACACCACTTGTTGCATGCCACACTTCTTGGTGGTATTTTTCTCTGTCTGCTTTGTTGCTCCCTTGTAAATTAATGAATAGATAATGTCCTTGTTAAAGTCTCATTTATGGCTTTCCGGCCAATGTCACAATTACTTTTACAAGTTTTTTCTGCTTCAATTATTCTTTCGCGCTTTCCACAGCACCTACGCATTTGCTAAATCCGTTAAATAAACTGTTATAAAGTAGTTAAGGAATTCTTTCAACTTTGTTGTTTCTTAAGCACGTACACATAGACGAGTACGAGGATAGTGAGATAAGGACGTGGTATTTTGGAACGAAAATTTAACAAAATCGTGTGTAATTTCGGCACATTTCGTATTCCATAAATTGGAGCGTCGTAAAAACGCATTAAAGTTAGAGTTGGATATTTTGTAAGTCTACTTCGTATTAGTCAAATGAGTCAATTTTTTAACGAGTTCGCTCGGATGCTTAAATGATAATCCATAAAAAAAATTGTTTTCTTGTTTCTATCGGCTTAACCAGGGGAAGAAATAGTACAAGAATTTGCATGAGCATGATTGGGAACCTGAAACAAGTAGCATACTTAAGGCTGGGTTCGGCAGATTTAGCTCTCTTTGACTTTGAACTTTTTCGACTGTTTTTGAGGCTGAAAAGTTCGCATCGGCAAACGCGCTATTACCAATATATTAAAATGGAGATCAAAGTTCACACGGACATAAAAAGAGTTGTACCAATCCAATCCAAATTTGTCAATACCAGTCCGGGTCAAATTTGATTTTGAGTACACATTTAGTTCCTCATAAAATTTGTTGAGTTCTGCTTTCACAGTCCGTTCAGAACTTTATCCTCAATGAACAGCACTTTACAGATTTCTGAAGAGTTCTTTGGTTCCAGTCAATAAGGTAACTTTACTAACAAAGCTGTCGTCTTTCTTAGAACATTAAATATTGTCTTACATAAATCCGTTAGCCTGACGACAGTTGATTAAAAACTTATAGTTCAGAATAAGTGGAGAAGGAGCACGACGATGTATCTTTCAAAAGCGTAAGCGCCAATAAACCCATGATATGATACATTACAAGTCTTCGAGAGAAATTTTCGGCGGAAGATTTATGAACCATTGCGCATTGGCAATGTTGAATATTATATTCGATGGAACGATGAGCTGTATGCGATATACGGCGAAATTTACATAGTTCAGCGAATCAAGAGACAGGCGAGGTCATGTCATCTGAATGGATGAAAAAACTTCAGCTCGGAGAGTATTCGAAGCAGTAGCCACTGGGGTAAGCAGAGGAAGACCTCCACTCCACTGAAGAGATCAGGTGGAATAGGACCTCGTTTCATAATTCCAACTAAACAAGGCAGAATCAAATATTATGACAGATAGTCTCCCGGGTTTGAGAATAATTTGCTCTCAAAAAACTAGAAATACTGGGTCAGAAAGGCCTCATTTCTCTCGCATCTGACCATCTTTTTGTTTTTTCCTAAAAGAATTTATTTAAAAAGTATGCTTATAAAAAGTACTGTCTTATCACACTGCGCTCATTATTATTGTAATGGCAAAACTTTTTGGATTGGAGTTACTCCGTCCCCTTATTATTGTTGCCTTCTTTAGTTGTTTGCCTTAAGCCGCTTTTCTTTCGGTCTCCACAATTTTGCTTGGAGGTATCCGCTGCCTAACACGCTGCTGGCTCGAAATTGGATTAAGCTTTATGGTCGTCCATACTGTTTTAGTGTTTATATAATATTAACGTTGTTGTTGGCTTGACTTACGCATTCTGCAGCGCTGTTTTCGGTTAAGCGAAACAAAGTCTGCGTTTGAACTTCGATGACGGTGTAAAAGTGTTAATTAATTATTTTGGTTAATTATGTCACGACTAATTGGCTGGAAATATTTGCACTAGGGTTGGAAAAGTAGTGCTAGAAGGTGCTTTGTACATAAGTAGGGTGTATACTCGTTTATGCAATAAAATGTCACCACCCGATAAAAACTCGGAAATTGACTTTTTTAAATTGTTTCTATTTTTTTCTTTCTTTCTTGCTGCAAATTTTTATAGTTTCTAAGTATCAGTTAATGGCGATAGAGAGCTTCTAATTTGGATGTTGTTTAGCAAAGATTTAGTTACGCAGTAATTAAAGTAGAAAGTTGCGTAAAAGGAAAGGTTATTAAAATATATTGGCCACGCAACGAAATTTGTAATACCCAGAAGGCAACGTCTTATAAAATAGATGTATATATACATCGTGACAAAAAGTAATTGTAAATATGACGCAAAATATTTAATTATTCATGAGTATACATTTTGACGCCTTAAAAGTTGTCCCCACTAGATGTAATACACTTATGCCAACGATTTTTCCAATCCTCGAAATACTCTTCATAATTATTTTTGGAGATGGCCTTCCGCGAATTTTATTTTATTTCTTCGATCGACTGAGAACGGGTTCTACGGAGCGGCAATTTCAGGTTTTTTGGTTTCATCTCCTTTTTTCCCTCTATTTCGTTGATTGTTGCTTTGTTTGCTTGTAAAATTCATAAACTCATGCCTCATCGGCTCTCCATGAATGTGGGATCGGAACTCGCTTGATCAGGCATGTCCAAACAGACTTGTTGGCTGTACTATTTTTGAAAAAAATTCAGTTTAAGGGCACGAGTTAGGCAAGAACGCGTTTTATACCCAAAATATCCACCAAAATTATTTTAATAGGCTCGCGAAAGATGTCGAGCTCTCTTGCCATTTCTCTTCACGTCGTCCCCCTCAAAGAAATCTCTCTTGGCTACAATACACTTGTACCAACGTTTTTTCCAGATTAATCTTCAATGCCCATAGCGATTCACGTTTAATGACTTCAATTGACTCAAATCGATTTCTCTGGAGCGGTCGTATTAGTTTGTTGAATAGCCAGAAGTCACGTAGAGCTAAATCAGAAGACTCCGGAACGAAGAATCAATGCAGTATGCAAACGGTGCATTATCGTGGTATAAAAGCCAAAAGTTGTTGGTCCATAATTCCGGCCTCTTTATACGAATAGCTTCGCACACACGACGCATAACAATCAAGTGATATTCCTTGTTGATAGTTTAGACGGTCGTAAGGAATTCGGGGAACAACATATCTCGATAATTTAAGAAAACTGTTAACATAGAGTTGATTTTTGACGTGGTTTTTTCGGGTTTGGCTCAACTTTGCTATGATATTCAGCCTATTTCCTGGTCATAAGCATAGCCCTAAGATTCATTGGAAAGAATTTTTTCGCAAACGTTAACCAATCGTGCTTTCACTTTTCTTAGGGCCAAGTGATATTTCAAAAAAGTTTTCACTGATTCTTCCGATTCCTTTGTTGATGATCAGTTGATGTTGATGGCCGTCCTAGACATGATTAGTCGTCAAGGCGTTCTCGATCCTCTTTACATGTTTCTCAAAGATAAACCAGAAATTAGGATAAAGTAAACAGCAATATTATTATACACGATGATCAAAGTGACTTATAATATGATATGCTCTTTCCACAGATCAAGATTTAATATACATATTTTGTCAGATATTTGAATTTTGTTTTTCTTCAAATTTTTCTTAATGTGATTCCGAATGGTTTTTTTTTATTCTTTTACGCTTATTACTTTTAGAATTTGCTTCCAATGATTATATTTTTCCTACTAAAATAGGCGCAAAGATTTTGATATTTTTACCCAAAGGCAAATATCAATTCCAACATTTCAACACTCTTGAAAGAACTACTGCTTGCACCAGTCTGTTGGTCATCGCTAACATTTTCTTCTCAGAAATCTTCCTTGAAATTGTTGTTACTACTTTTTGTTGTTGTTTTTCCGCACATCACCAGCATATCCATTATTGTTTACATTAATTAATATTAAACCTTCACCAATAGCTGGGCGAGTCATCATCTTCATCGATCGTAAATCCTGCAGCTACAGTGAGAAAAGAACCATCTGCCCCACAAAGCATTGCGGCAAGACAACAAAATTATTGTTTATATGACAGGCGTGATAGTAAATATCACCAACCAGTTGTACTGACAAATTTATGAAGACTGGCCTGTGATAACACGCACACAAATATGCGAGTAACTGTTTAATATAGCGCGTGGCAATGTACAGTAAAATGATTGTAGCAACATCAAATACCGCTGGAGAATCAACAGATTATCACGTGTCTATTACGCATACATTTACCTACAACTATGTGTTTTTGTATGTATGTATGAGTATATATATGAATGTGTGCCCATGAGTATTATCTATTGACTTTAACGCCTCGCTTGTTTGCCATTTCACGCTTGCCAGCGATGGCGGCAGCAAATCACTGATAGCCATGTCGACGCCAGCAAAATATGGCATAAAAAGACGCCGCACACACGGAAAGGATTATAAACCCTATATATGTACATACACACGCTCTTTAATGTTTGCATGTCTATAAACACAGCTGGTGGCTTGTGAGGTAAGCATTGTTGTTGTGTTTATATTACCGAGAACTTTGTTGTTGGCGATGCAGCTGTCATGCACATGATTTGTGAGCAATTGCAGATGTGTATGTGCTTATGAGACCACCACACCTGTTGCATACGTGCATAATTCACCACAGTTAAAACTTATTTGCTTAATTGGAAAATATTTTAAAAATACAATTTTCAATTTTTTTTTTAATAATCGATTTTTTATTAAATTTTATTTATATTTTCTTGCTTTTATAAAGAAAAGTATTTTTTTTTTTTTGTAATTCATCGCTCACCTTAGCTAAGCTTTTCACCTACCGCAACTTAACGGTTGGTTTTAGTTAACATTAACTTCTTTTATATGTTTTCTTAAATATGCAAATAATGCTTCGTATGTATGTGTAAGTGTTATTTGTGCGTAGCACACTTGACACCGCCGCATGTAAATTATCACACTCGCCTATAATAAATACACAAAGTGACAGAATCGCTGACTTATGACTGCACGTTGCATGGCAGAATGCAGTAGAGAAGGATATTCGCATGTTCGCGCCTAGAAATATGCAAAATGAAGTCTTTAAACTCATCTCTTAGTGTATGCGTGCGTCTGCTGTTTGTTACACCCAGCGTATACAGCTTTAAGTCTTCTTTTAGTAAAGTTGTAGTACAGTAAAGGGTTGGTTCAGAGACTTTTAGTCAGACATACATACAGTTAAAACTTACATTGGTATATTTCCACAAATTTTAACAAATTTGCTTCTTTTAAACAAAAAGGAAATTCAGATAAGAATAATAAAGAAGAGGAGAGCATTTCACTAGAGGGTCTACAATTTTTTAAAGATACTAGAATACAATTAATAATATTTGAACAAATTTTGCCGTCTCAAGGAACTTTCCTACAAGAGTTGCTATATAAAAATACCGAAATCTAAAATACTCCAACAATATATTGTGATCTAATGCTAAAAATGTTATTGCTTTTTCATTGGGGGTGTTTTTTTTTACATGTCTCACAACCCTATGCCTTCTCACTTTAGCTCGCCTTCAAACGGATATTCTTAGGCTACCCAGAGGATACTTGGTGAAGGACCGGAAGTCGTAAGCTGCTTGAGCCATATGTAAAAGAATCGTTTTTGGCCACTCCCAAGTGAATGGCGATCAGAGAACTTTCCTCACTTGCGTGAACTTCTACACATGACTCCATCCTCTGGCGATTGAGAAGCAAGTCCTCTCTCGACAAAGTAAAACCAAACTCTAGAAGTCACTGATAATTCCCGTCCTGCTATATGGTGCAGAGGCTTGGACGATGTCAACAACGGATGAGTCGACATTGCGAGTTTTCRAAAGAAAGGTTCTGCGAAAGATTTATGGTTCTGGTGCGCGTTGGCCACGTACGAGATATACAACGACATTGACATAGTTCAGCGAATTAAAAGACAGCGGCTACGCTAGCTAAGTCATGTTGTCCGGATGGACGAAAACACTCCAGCTCTGAAAGTATTCGACGCAGTACCCGCCGGAGGAAGCAGAGGAAGAGGAAGACCGCCACTCCGTTGGAAGGACCAAGTGGAGAAGGACTAATTGGCGCCAGCTAGCGAAAAAAAGAAACGATTGTTGCACGGTTGTTAACTCGGCTATAATCGCGTAAGCGGTGACTACGCCAATTAAGAAGAAGAAGAATGCGAAAAATTTATGTAGAGATATATGTATATTTATCTGTCAAATTGAAAAGTTTTTGTTTCGCTCAATCCTTTCACTCGAATACAGATTGAGAAGCCATCCCATCTTTGGATTTGATTATACATCCATGAGGTAACACGTTCACCAAACTTGATTTTCAATAAATCGATTGTGACATTCGCTGTGTGGGTTGCGGCGCCGTCCTGTTGGGACAACATATTGTCCAAGTCCATATCATCCAATCATTGAGCGATAGCGATTCCCATTCACGGACGCCGGTTTTGATCATCACGGAAGAAGTACCGCCGGCCCATAGACCAAACCGTAAATTTTCGGGTGAATCATAGAGTACATGTGGATTGCTGTCTGACCAATAATGTATATTTTGCATATTGACGAAGCCATTAATGCATCACTGAAGATGATTTTTCAATGAAAATCCGGATAATTTTCGAATAGTGGCTCAGCCCAAACATACGACGATTTTGGTGGCCAAGCAGCTTCAGTTCTTGCGTCAAATTGATCTTGTAAATATGTAGACCAAGATGCTTTCGCAAAATTCGCCACGACGATGTCACAGAGATTTAAAACGCTTGATAATGACGTGTGTGACGCCAGCAATATTCTCGACATTGCGGGCACTTTTTTGTCTCACTGGCACGAGAACCTTTTGTGCTGGCTTTGTGAATTAAAATTTGTCCACTAGATGCTGAATTGTTAATCTGACAGGAAAATTATGACGACCATAAATTGAACGTAGCGCTATTAAAGTTGAGGCCACTTACTCCGAATTTTGGTAGTAAATTTTAATAATTTCGACTCGTCCGTATGAAAAAGCCCTGTAAGTTCAAATTTTTAAAGATTTTCGTAATTTGTAGCAAATACATATCTTTTCTAAGCGTATGGAGATAAAAAAAAACTAATAACTAAAACTAACTAAGGAGCACTAGATACGGAAGTGCGTTCTTTACCGTTTTGAACGATTTTTGTGGTAAAAGTGCCGGCATGACACAATGTCGACGGCAATTTGTTGGCACCGCTGACATTTATTGAGAATGACACAGTTATGCGGTTGATGGGACTTAAAGCGATAAACTGAGGTAGGCCGAGAGCAATAGAAAGCAGAAACGAACACGTGTTAATGCAAAAACTAACATTCATTATATTTAAATTGTATGGAAAGAGAGTGAAGGACGTCTGGAAGAAGTAAAAGACGTATTCGACTCGTCTCTTTTTTATTCGCTTTGAACACTCTCATAACAAAAAAAACTACAAGTGAAAGCGAGCATAAGCGAAAACGAAAACTTTCAATTTTAACTCTATTTGATTATGTCATTCTACTTTGTTTATAACAGCCGCCTGTTCGTTTCGCCACTTTCAAAGGTTAGTCAACGATACTAGCCGACGCTAGGAAGAAAATGTAAACTATCTGGAAATCACACCGATTATTTGTCTAGTCACTAAGTTTGAATTTGAGATACAAACCGAATAGCTCAGAAGCCTTTCAAACGATACCTAACCAGCTTAAAACCTACTGACAGAATTGAATTGGTGTAAGCTAATGAGATAGCTATTCGCTTCCGATACAGGTCTTAACAAATTGTGAAAAATGTATATAAGTTTATCATAAACTTAAGATCATGAATTCATCAACTAGTTTACATTACATTATCTCCTCTAACCAGTCACCTCTAGTGCATTATAGATTAGAGGTTGATCGTAACAGGGATCTCACTTGGACCTCTTAGAATGCCATAAAATTCTTATATAATTGATCATGACACCTTCATAAGTCGACTGAGCGCTTTGAGCTTATCAAAAATTTGTTAGAGCAGCCAATATCAGTTTCCTCCTGAATCGAAGAAAGCAAAACTACCGAAATGTTTGAGTGAATGTTGATTGAAGGCCTACCTCTCTGAAATAGGCTGCACTTCGGAGCAGTCTATCAATTGATACCTTAATAACAGCTACTTCTTTTTGAAAAGCACTACAGTAGTCCGGTCCGCTCTTGTAAACAGGCTATAACAGACAATAAAGAAGAAGAAGTCCTATAGCTTAAAGCTAAGCTTGAGGGAGAGGTCCTTGCAGAAAACTCCTCCTTCGACTTTCCTTTCTTGATTCGTCCCAGTTGCAAAGTTCATTATAACTACAGAGGAACTAATATACCTTGGAATCTGAACAGCTGATTTAGATCGTTGTACGGTCGATAATTAGCAGAAGAGAATAGACCTCAAACATACATCCTTGAAACCATGTTCAACCAAATCTCATGACTACGTTCACGCATTGTCAGCCAACACCAGTACGACCCCATTTCCTAAGCACCGAATTGTATGATTTTCCACCAACCATTGGTTCAACTTGGAACTCCTTCACAAATGTAAATAAATAACGCCGACAAATGCACAGCACGTTCGCCAATTTCGTTAAGACTATAAGCGTCTCAAAAGCAGCAAATCTGTCTCTCAACTAACTGCTTCTATTTGACCAGCCGCCAGCGCACTTTAAACATACACCAAAGCTTTCAGCCGTAATGCCGTCAGTTGTGATTCGCGTGTCCTCATTTGCTGACTCCGTACTTTTCAAATACTCACTGCTGAAGAAGGCCACTTTGCGCAGTCACTTTGTTTTGTTATCATTTGAAATTTACACTTTCATAGTTTGTCGTTAGAATGACGTTAATACCAGAAGTACGGCACTGGTAAGGACAAGAATGTTGTGCATTTTGTGTTGCAGATAATAGGGAAACTTTTCACTAAAATCAATTAAAAGATAAAGAGTGGATGAAGTTTAAATGTTGAACTATGGAAATTATAAAACTAATATTAAGGGTGTTGTTCAATTCGTAACTCTCTCCTCAATCAGAACAACAATCAAATATTAGGTAGTCGAACAAGTCTTTTCGTATTTCTAATCAAACTTCAACCTATTTTTTTATATTTACAATAAACTTTAATAAATCAAATACAAAATGTACCATTTTGGTCGACCACTTGTTGCCATTTTTCCACTAGAAACATTATTCCATCAGTATAAAACTTTTCTGTCTCTCGGCGAAAAACTGCGTAATTTTCACAGGGTTATTTGGTGGATGCGTCAAAACTTCTCAGCCAAATTCTCCCAGTTTTTGCCGAGTATCGAAGATGTGTGTTGTCTTGCGTTGTCCTGATGGAAGACGAAGCCTTTTCGTTGATCAGATCTTGCCGTTTTTTCGATTGCTTGCTTCAATCTCATCAGTTGTTGACAATAAAATGTAGAATCAATCGGTCTACCAAGCTAAAGCAGTTCACCTTTCCAATCCCACCAAACAGACCACGATCGTTTCCACACATTATTTTATCCACTTTTTGTAGATTTAATTTTGTTTCAGTAAAAATCGAGCTTCTTTTTGTAAACAGCCTTTTTTAAACGGTTCCAAACACTTTAATGATGAATGTTAAGTTCCTTAGCGATATCATGGCTGCTTATATAATATGATGGTCCTGGTCAATATTTTCTATAATTTCATCGACTTTTCCAACGATAAGTCGTTCAGGGTGAGCTGCATCTTTCATATCGCAATTTCCAGAACGAAAGCGAGCGAACCATTGTTGCTACATGAACTAATACAGAATCGTCTCCGTAAACTTCACAAATTTCTTTGGTGGCTTGCGTTGCGTTCTCCCCTTTTTTTATACATTAATTTCAAAATAAAGCGAATGTTTTCATTATTTTCACACATTTTTGAATAGCTGTAACTTTTTTCAACTTAACCGAATTTAATTTTTCCTTTTTTTTTTTAATGAACCTTAAAATCTCGCCTTTTCTTATATAATACAAGCCGTTGATACCTAAGTAAATTGGTGCAATCACTTACTATTCTCCCTCTCTGATAAAACAGGTCTTTATGATTTCTACCCGTTGCATGTTCGTTTCACCAGAATTCGCTGAGTGGTTATTATTGCAGTTTTTTGAAAATAAAGTTATAGGTATATTTATGCATTATTTTTGACTACTAGAGTTGGCAATTTTTTTATAAGAGATGTTAATTGAACAAAATATATAGAAACTTTGAGGTTGGTCTAAAATTGTAACTATTTATGCAGTCTCTTCTTCTTCTTAATTGGCGTAGACACCGCTTACGCGATTATAGCCGAGTTAACAACAGCGCGCCAGTCGTTTCTTCTTTTCGCTACGTGGCGCCAAT
>NW_017536629.1:4387813-4410087 GCF_001853355.1 Bactrocera latifrons
TGTCGAGAGAGGACTTTGCTTCTCAATTGCCTACTCAGTCCGAAGTAGCACCTGTTGGCAAGAGTTATCCTGCGTTGGATTTCCAGGCTGACATTATTGCTGGTGTTAATGCAGTCTTACAAATAATAAAAAATAAAAAAAAACATAGTTCTCATGTTTTTTGTTGAAAACTATTTTGTGCATAAATAATTGCTCTGAGCACAGATAAAAACATTAAAATTTCAGCAGACAGCAAAGAGCAGCGTGCTCATGGTATATCTCAGACAAATCAATCAATTATTTTTGGCTACATAATCCTTTGTTGATACAAAAATGTCCAACAACAGAGATACAACTGAAAATGTCGCGTGGCAAACTGCGCATAACTAATGAAAATTATGCGAAAGCAAGACTACAGATGTCAATGCATTTTCCTTGTTGTTATTAAAGCGAATTTCAATCATAATTTCATGTAGACTCGCAAGTTGCTTGCTTTCATAAATAAACATGATCTGCTGTCTGGCAATAATTTTTGTACGAGGTGTGTTCAAAAAGTATCGCGAATTTTGTGTTTTTTCAAAAATTATTTATTTATTCATGAATATCTATTTTGTCCCCTTCAAAGTAATCCCCATGAGATATTATACACTTGTGCCAACGGTTTTTCCAATCTTCGAAGCACTTCAAAAAATCATTTCTTTTATCTTCTTCAGCTCCTCCTTGGATGCCGTCTTTAACTCGACAAGAGAAGCGTATCGTCGTCCTTTGGGCCTCTTCAGTTTAGGGAACAAGAAAAATTCAGAGGGCCAGATCTGGGGAATACGGTGGCTGCGGCATCATTAGTGTGTTGTTTTTGGCCAAAAAGTCGCGGACAAGCAACGATGTGTGAGCAAGGGCGTTATCGTGGTGCAAAAGCCAATTTTTGTCACATCTTCTCGGCCTTCGAATAGACGTTACCCGCCCAGGCGGCCCATTTCTGGCTCATTGCGCATGTAAACAAGCAAAATTTCACATTTCACGACCTTCCTTTTCATCCAGAAAAAACAACAATTGGGAGTGGCTGGTAGATTCATCGGTCCATATTTCCTTAAAAATGATGCCATTGAGAACGTAATCATCAGGGCGACCTATATTGCGCCATGATAACCGACGATTATAAGCCTGAGATTGAAGCTTATAATCTCGGTGGCATTTGGTTTTTCATTTATTGAGGGAACACTTCGTAGAGCAGACAATTTCACGTTTTGGGTCGGTCGATTGGCTACCAAGATCATTAGACTTTTCCATTTAGGAATATGTAAAGTGTAAAGTCTATACGGGAAATTCCGCATCGATTCAGACCTGGTAGCAAAACATTTCGCGTGTCATTCGCCAGTTACCTGTCGAAATGCTCTAACAAGTCGCCAAAAAGTGGCCTCAATGAAAGAGATAAACTTAAAAAATTAAATGCCAAAGAATATTCTTTCGAAATTATTGAAATATTTACCCTTAAATTTGAATGTTCTATGTTTTTTCTTTAAAAGAGCAGGGGAACTCGAAACCTCGATCACTCGACTTTATTTCATCACGTAAAAAAGTAAAAACAAAAAATAGCTGCAGTCGACTTAAAATGTAGCCGCTTAGTTCCATCAGCTCCGTCAGTTTATCCGTGAACGCGTTTTTCTCAAAACAAAATTTTTGGAATTTTCTTGAGTGATTACTCGTAGACCGATCACTATCAACTTTCTCTAATATATGTTTCATATTTTCGACCGTAAGTCACTGTGTGGAGAATATTTTCTACTGAGAATGTTTTGTGTAGACTTCATCCACGGAGAAGACTGGAATCGCTACAACAGTAGAGGATCTTTTTTTACCACCGTTTACATATATTTCCTAGAGCAGGAAATTACCTATTTTGAATATATATTTTTTTATTAATAAAATTTAATATTTTCTCAATCTTTTTATAAATATTTTCTGAAATTTTCCAAGGAAAATATTGATATAATATGATATAATAGTATACCGAAATTTTCGACAGTCGCTCGAGAAAAAAAATGCATCCACGTTAACAACAGAACTTTTTACAAAATCATAAAAAGAAATAAATATGTGCTTTAATTAGGATCATAAACTAAATATTCAACGCAGGAAAAAAAGCAAAAACTTTGTTTTTGGCAGACGTTTTTATGAAAAAATGCTAATTTTAGTGAAACTTTTTTTTTTACTTTTTCTAACGTTTCTTTTTTTAATTATACAATAAATTACTTTGTAAAATTTCATTAAGATAGGTTGCATAGTTCGTGAGAAATCTTAGCAAATCAGCAACTATCTTCAAAACAATTGCTCAGATCAACTTAAGGATTTAGGGAAATATTCTAGAGATGTTATGGAATTAAATAAGGATAGATTCTTTGTTTTGTTCTTGAAGTTGGGAAATTGGTTGGGAAAAAATTATTTGTCACCTTTTCTGCGACTTTGACATCAAGTTTGCCTTTTTCGCTAATTGGGTAATTTTCGGCTTCGAATCCAGTCGAGAAAGCGTGCAAAAAATTTCGATTAATATTTAAATCTATTTATTCATATATTGTCTTAATATCTTACTACTACTTACTGTATTAATATCTTACTATATTCCTTTTTGAAGTTGTTACAAGGCTAAACTCTTTTAGTAGAAAGTGATATACATATGTATACTATCATTCGCAAGCAATACATACATCTCAGGTCACGTAAACTTAGTAATTATTCCTTAGTTGCGTGCCATTTCACATATTTTTTTGATTATGTCATATCCATCAATCTTAGGTATTTTAACACCCAAATAACGCGTAAAAGGTAATTTGTTCTACATTTTGTAAGAATCTTCAAAAATTGTTTATCTGCATCTAACGTTATGAATGGCACTTCGGCGCTCGTTTTGTACATAAATATTATTGCCAGTTAAAATCTGCTGCTCAAAATGCTTCTCACTCACTTAAAAAGCACATAAAAAATAAACTTTGCCCAACAGATTTGAGTAGAGTGTGCTTATGGTCGAAATAGTCGAAGGACACGTGCAATGTAAATTTGACGCACAACAAATTTGTTTGGCAGCATGCAGAGGATTATGGGGTCAAGAAATTAATAAAATGACGCTCTGTGATTCACACTAACTGCCACCTGAAATGAATGTGTGGAGGCTGTAAACTGAACTTGTAAATTTTCAATACGCAAACGAATTTCGAGGCAACTGGATTGGAGAAGGTAACTGCAGTCACTTCTACGTATGAAATATTCAAGCAGAAGCCAAAATAAACATAAAAAACATTTATCTACTGTGTGTGTGTGCAAGCCTTTGTAAGTGTGCACTATCAAACCTGCCAAACCTTCAATGAGTTTGAGACACGACTTTGCATTCCACGCAACTGCTGCCGTTGCACTTTTCACATTCACTCATGTGGCAAATTAATTTGTTTTTCGCATCTTTATGTCAACTAATAGTGTTTGCATTTTTACCCTTACTGACTTTGTAGCTTCTACTGCTCAGTTGGCAATGTCAGTCGCCTCGCTCCACCCTTGCTTTGTCTCCTTTGAATCATTATTTTATCGTAAAACACGGCGTTCATTGCGTTATACAGGCGCATACACCTACGAAAATTTACATTCACATTTTCGTTGATGCCAAAGCGAATATTAACTTCCGCCCTCCTTAAAGATATTTCGTGACAGTCGCTTTCATTATTTATTTATTTTTCGTTTTTTGTTGTTTTTTTCTGTTGCGCTTTGATGCAATTTTTCTTGTCTTTACACCCTTCAACATTTTTTTACTTATCAGCCAAAACAACACAAACAACAACTGCATGGACACATAAAAAGCGCGCAAAGTATGCTGCGAACGCGGACGCCTAGAGGTATGCAACATATTTTGCGTGAAAATCACAAGTACAAACATTCGTGGCGTTAAATGTGCGCTTGTGTAGTTGTGTATACACAGTTGGGCAGGTGTGAAGAGTGTTGTTGTTTGCGACGTGGTAACGTTCTTCAAGTGGCGCAATATTGTTTTATGCATTCTTTAGGAAATGAAATTCAAATTTGAGATATGCAATATTTATATTTAAACATTATTTTTTTTATCTTCTTCTTCTTCTACAACGTATACATAAATACGCAAATAAATGAAAATTGTGCTGTCGTCAGATCAATATTCTTAACCGGTGAAAAATCGTGAAATTTTGTATACCCGTTCCACACGCTCATAAGCTAAGAATTTAGTTTTCGTCTCCACTTTCGACCGGAAAGTGTAAAAAAAAAAACATTTTATGCCAAAGCATTTCAACATTTAAGTAAAAAATTAAAAATATTATACTTCAGAAGGTGAATACCATCGCTAACTTCGGAAACAACGATTATGCTACTGAAACCGAACTTAACCTAGAAATTCTTAATGAAAAGTTGAAAATTGCAATACTGAATATAAATTTCACGCCTTTCTCAGCTTTAAGAATCTGAAGTTGAGTCCATTATCCACTTATATAACAATTTAAAAGTAAAAATATATCAGAAATGTAAGCTTATTAACCACTTAACAAAATCCAATAACTTTACACATTCAGACATTATATACTTAACATAAGCGCGCTGTGACCAGCACCGCCATTTAGCGTATTCGCCTTGACTTCAACTCACAGCAGCAAACAAAAGCAGATGTCTCTCGCTTTACTACTCAAAAAGTCACCGCCAACGCTGTGATGTAATACTTATGTAGCCCTTATCACGACAATATTTCGCCATTTTAAAGCACTGTCGTCTATGCCACGAGCGCGAATGGCAAAATTGTTAATTCTTTGAAAATATTTACCCACTTTGAGTAGCGAATTAACTCGACTAAATGTTGCAGGCATTAACATGCATACTAAGCACACTGTGTGGCGCATTACTAGCATTTCGCAGTGTTTGCAGCGCTCGTTTCGCCGTTGACGCGCTGGCAATCAACATTGGCAGCAATGTGCACTTAAATGGTGACAATGAAGTGAACTGCCATTTAGTGCCAGTTAATAAGGCAGTAGTCAGTCAGCACTGAAGAGTCGACTACAGCAACAAAACAAATTGAATTTGCTCTTAGTCATGTGACTTTAAGTAAAAATTCCATTTTGATTGATTTCTGCTGCAACATCATGCACATTTGTTTAGTACATATACGATAAGTGTGTGCGTATGCCTTGCTCCCCTAGACATATTGCGCCAATCAGCAACAATGAGGAATGTCTATCTTATAATTTATTGAATATTTTTTTAACTTACATTTTACAATTCGATTTTGCATTTTATGCTGAGTGGAAAAAGTTGAAGCCACTAATAAATACAAGTAGTTTGAAAAAAGATATTGATAGCAAAAATAAAAGGTTTAAAGAATTTGTAAAAAATTGCTATCACATTCTAAGAAAGGTTTAACCTTTTCAAAGTAAACCACATATTTTTTAAACAAAATTTTATTTTATTATTCAATATGGTTTCAATCGAATACCGACACCGTTTATACCTATATTCTCACTAAGTATTTTATATAATTTTTATACTCTTGCAAACAGTTGCCGTCCGTCCGTCCGTGCAAGCTGTAACTTGAGTAAAAATTGATATATGTATCTCGTTGAAACTTGTGTTTGATTTCCATTGTCATTACTAAGCATTAAATTAATATATATAGCAGTATTTTAGTACAGAACATCGCAGTACCAAGGTGGTACCACTTTTTGATGAAATCTCAGGTCTCGGGAACCAATTAATATATGTTAATAATAAAACTTTGCACGAATAATATCTTCGTGTGTGCACTGTAATGAAAAAAAATCTAATAAAACGGTTCCAACCCCGAGGTATTTAGACCCCGGTACCTACAGTTGACTTTTCATCGAAAATGTGTGATATATATGATTGAAATTAAGGAATAATCCATCTCTTATAATGGTATGTCTGTATGTCAAAAATGGGTTGAATCGGACCAATACTTCCCTTAGCCTCCGTATACTTAATATAAAGATTTTCGAACTTCCGGGTGACTTTGTACCGCAATGAAAATAATAGAGCGTGTGTAATTTTACTTTTACTTTGGCTGAAACAAATGGTTACTTCGGCTGCGCAGAGCCCGAATAATAGATAGTTTTAATAGTTTAATAGTTTAGTGTTACTTATACGACATGTCACACGCGGTTTCACTCATTTTAATTTTAATCCTCTCCTTTTCTCGCTCAATATTTCAGCTTAAATAGCCACCACAAACAACGGTCACCAACCTACGCAAGCACACACATAAACACAGTCACACAGGCATTCATATCAGTGCTTGCAAGATGTCCACCCACCAGCATATCATCCAACGCACCCTGTATACTCCGACATTATTGCTCGCCACTTCAGCCGCTTTTTTAGCGCTCATCGCTTACGCTGACGCAAAATCGACGGGCATAGTTTTGGCACAACAACAACAGCAACCAAACACACTACTCACCGACATTGACAATGACGATATGCGAGACAATGATTTGGGCGATGCCGCGAACTATGACAAACGCATGGAACGTTACGCTTTCGGCTTGGGACGTCGCGCCTACACATACACCAATGGCGGCAACGGGATGAAACGCCTACCGGTCTACAATTTCGGTCTGGGCAAACGCGCCAGACCCTACTCGTTTGGCTTGGGCAAGCGTGGTGAATATGATGAAGATCAGTACATCGATGACTTGTTGAATGGCAACGCTAACGAAATGGCATTTTTTGGTGAGTGCGCAGAGTGAGAGAGATTTTATAGCGTTACTAAGGATATATTATAAAAATATTTATTGCTTTAATTTCACATTTCAGACGAGAAACGCAACCGACCCTACAGCTTTGGTTTGGGCAAACGCTCTCTGCAAGAGCCACCACCACACCGATACGGTTTCGGACTGGGACGCCGTTAAATGCCGTACGCATACGCAAGCACCTCCAAAACAAAAACAACAGCTATCATGAAAAAACACTAACACAAACATATGTACATGCGGGCATCATTTGACTTTTGGTGGCGATCCACGAAGAAAAAAATTGCGAAAAGTCAACTGAAAACAAAATATACACATATACATTTATATTACTATTAGTATTTACTACTAGTCAGCAATGAACGATTGGCTGATTTGAAAGCCAGATTGGTTGGGTGCAGGGCAAAGTTTCCATGCCGTCTGGTTTTCAAATGTGCCGCTTTGTTGCAATGATCAAACTGTTTTCATTTGTGTTATTACTAAATGTTAGCAAAACACTAAGCTGAATCTTAAGTTGGGGAGCATACACACATACACACACACAAACAAACTAAAATGTCAAATAATCAAAATCTATTGCCAATTACATTCAATTACGTGTGAATATATATATAATTTTAGAAGCATTTTCCCTTGCATGTGTACTGAAATCATATTTTACAACAACATACATACATATACTAATACTTATATACTAACATACCTGTATGTATGTAATATTTGTCAATAATATAGTAATGTGTGTACAGTAATGGCAAATGTAGTATATAATGAATGTAATAGTGGACACTGAATTGTTGTTGCTGCAGATATATGAACTTAACGTTAGCTTATACTTATGTATGTATTTAACAGTTATATATAACTATATAAATATAACAAAACGGAGTCAAAGCAAGGCAATTGAATACTTAATGAAGGCAAAACATAATATTAAAAATAAAATAAAATAAAAAWACAAAGCAAGCATTAAAGCATAGTAAGCAAATATTTTAAAATATAATATCTGTATAAAAATCTGTATGTATGTATATGTAGAGAGAGGTAACCTGATCTGTAGAAATGAGTAACAAAAATACAAAAGTGCTAATCAGAGTTAAAAATATTAAACAAATATTATATAAACGAATGCAACGGTTTTTTAATAAGTGTGGTTAAACGCCAAAAAGTATGTTATAAAAAGTAAGAAGGCAATTAGATGATGTCGCTAAAAAGTATGCTACAATATATCATGAGTTTAGCTTATGATGTTGCTTAGGTGTTTTTCGAGTCCAAAAACTCGAAAAAAATATACTGTTTCGAGTCCAAAAATTCTAAAACAAATCACATTTCAGTCATTTAATATTTGCGATTATCTTCGCAGAACAATATTTCAAGATATAAATATAAAAATATAATGCATAACAACAATTATAATATCAAGTAGTAGCATTTGTCAAAATGGCTTAAACTCTAATCAACTAATTTCTTTTAACATTTTGTCTACTTTGATAACGAGAAGCGACAAACTGCAATCCACGCATGCTATGCAACTAACAACTCTTGTAAAAAAAGGGGGCAACAAGCAGATATTAGAAGAAATATTCAACTTGAATGTATTATACAAGGTGCTGTCCAAAGTAAACTGGTCATAAAAAACAGAACAAATGTTTTTTTTTCGGCAAAATCAATTTATTTTATTCAAAAAAGTTTCCTTCTGCTTCAATACAGCTTTTTGCACGGTCCAAAAACATGTCGATCGAGTGTTTTAGCTCGTATGCCTGTGCAAGCCGTTTGAATGGCCTCTACGTCTACATAACGCTTTCCTTTCATGGGCAAATGCATTTTTCCGAAAAGAARGAAGTCGCACGGTGCCATATCAGGTGAATACGGGGAGGGGTTCATCCAACGAATGTTGGATTCTGAGCAATTTTTTRTCRTCAATCAATTTGTGCGGAACAAACCRTACACACACATTTCGTAAGCCCATATGTTTTGGAGGTGTTCAATTCTATTTCCATGAATTTCAATGATGATTTCGGCTGAGTTTTCATGAATKCACGCACAGTTTCGATGAAATTTCCGGTGCTCACGGATTTTGATTGGCCCACATGTTGATTGTCATTTATGTCCTCACGACCACTTTGTAAGCGTTGAAACCGTTCGTGCACTCTGCTACGGGATATTCAATTGAAACGTTTCGGTAAAMGTTTTACCAATTTTAAAACWAAATTTAATATTGACTCTTTGTTCGAAGTTCATTTGCGCACCGAAAACACAAATATACTGACACTTAAAAYGCAATAACTTCACTTCCAATCTATGAAATGTCATGCAATTCTCACTGGACAATCGATAGAGATAGCAGATTCTAACGCACTAGTCGACATATAGATGGCGTCACCAGGGACGCTAAATTCAAAAAGTTATATTTACTTTGGAAAGTACCATGTAATATAACGGCGTCAAATCGCACGACCGAGGCGGCCAATTGACTGGGCCATTTCATTAGAAAACACGTTCACCAAACTTGGTTTTYAATAAATTGATTGTGACATTCCAAGTCTAGACATTATCTAAGTCCATATCATCCAATTCGGGCCAACATTATTCGGTTATAATTGAGCGGTAGCGATTCCCATTCACAGTAACATGCCGGTCTTGATCATCACGGAAGAGACACGGCCAATACCTACACGCCGACTACCCATAAACTGCACCGAGCAGTAATTTTTTCGGGATGCAATGCTGACTCATTGCGTACGTGTTGATTGCTGCTTGCTTATTGACGAAGCCATTCAACCAGAAATGAAGCTTATGGCTGAGTTGATTTTTCGATGAAARTCCGGTTCATTTTCAAGTTGTAGCGCAGCCCAATTCACGAACATACGACGATTCTGGTGCTCAAGCGGCTTCAGTTCTTGCGTTAATCACAAAGATGCCCTACGCTTGAGAACGATTTGAGAGAGACTAATTTGGGCCTTTATCAATTCATGCGCTAGTGGCAGTCATATTCTCGACACCACAGACAATTATTTGACTCACTGGCATGGAAACATTTTGTACTGTGCCTATGGATTCAAATTTTTTTACTWGACGCTCAGTTGTTGATCTTAGAGGAAGATTAAAAGGAAATAAAATGAATGTAGCGCTCTGAAAATTGAGGCCACTGACTCCGAATTTCGGTAGTAAATTTTAATAATTTCGACTCATGCTTGAATCGTATATCTTTCCATGAAGAAATGGCAAACCTTACTTAAGAGAAGTGTAAAAAGATTTAAAAGAGACTATTAGTCTACTTTTGTAGCGTTCCTATTGAAAAAACGCGTTAAATTATGAGAATTTTAACTTTAGTTGCGCCCACTTGTAAGCTTGCTATCGACATAAAAGCGGCTATATATATGTTTGGAGCAAATAACGTTATCTTCTTTTTCTTCCGCACAAGAACTTGATTTTGATCGATGCTTTCGATACCAGCTTTCCTGGCAAATGAGCAGCTTCTTACGGAGAAAAGAACGTATGAGAAATGTCTGATCAATATCTCAAAAACTGAGAGACTAATTCGCGTATATGCAGMYAAGTATGGCTGAATCGACTCAGATCATCACGATTATCATTTATATACATAATTTATAGGGTTTCCGTGGTTTCCTTTTCGGTGATAAAAACTTAACTTCAATTAACACAGCCATTCCCGATATCACCTCTCATCTAAAGGATTAGTAAATTTCGAGTTAACGAAAAAGATGAAATACGTTTTCACAATCAAAAATAAGTATATCAGAGTGGATTTTGTAAAAAAATATAGAATCTAAGTCCTTACCGTTTACTAAAATAGAGAAAGTTCAGAAAAGGTGTTTCCAGAAAAAAACGGATTTAAAGAGGTGAGTTTTTCATATTCAAACCATATGAAATTCATAGGTTGATTTAACATACATTCAGGATAAATGAACCCAATTTCAAAGTTTTGAAAACAAGATCGAGTTATTTAATCTCAGACACTATCATACCGTAARAAAATTATAACACTTTCTCACTTTATCATGCCATCAATAATAATTATTTAGTGAAAATTTATTAAGTGAAAATCTTGAAATATCTGAACAATATATAAAATAATAGTTTCAGCAGAGCACACGCTCTATAGCTTAGCCTGAAGAGGTGGAGTTCTGTTGTGAGAGCAATTGCAATAGGCGTAGGATGAGAAACAAGGTACGTCCTTCAGGTTTTACGCCATCATTTTCTTCCGATGAAGACTCGCTACTGCTACTATCGCTGTCAGAGGACGAATCGCTGTCCGAGGACGAATCGCTGTCCGAGGCCGACTCGCTGATGCTTTCGGACGTTTCCTCTACGTTGGGAATTGACTTTGGAATTCTTGCTGTAAAAATTAATTTTTATTTAATTGAATTAATTTTAAATTCCTTACTATGACTTACGAGGATTAAAGCTGTACGGTGGGAAAATCAAAGGACCCGGAGCAGGTTCCCCAGCGTTTGTGTTTCCGCTGGGTGCAGCGAACACAACACAGAACCCTCCAACAAGAAGAGCGCTACAAACTAGTACTAAGTACGACTTCATTTTTGGAGTTTTAAATGCTCTTCAACGACTATTTCACAAAATATTGTTGACATTTTAGTGCACTGAACGGCGCTTATATAGCAAGCCATAGTAATTAGCCCAGCATAGTTCAAGCGGGTAATCAATCATTTCTGTTGATAACAATGCTGATGGACTTCAAGAACTTATATATTTAGCAATGTTTAGGTAATGAGAACAAGGCTAAGTGAATAGGAGGCAAGTTCATTAAGGCGAGTTGGCTAATGAAAATGTAACTGATTTGGAATAATTGCATAAACGTGACATTTTTAATATTGTATAATATTATATAATGCCCTGTGAAAGGTTACGCGGTATCAATGTAGAGCTATTATTATTCAAATTCTTTGAGACTTAGATTTCGGTTACTTTGATTGGATTGGAAAAATCAAGCATGATTAAGATAGGAATTACGCTAAGTATTTATCGTCACTATTTGCGGTTTATTCTTTGACAAAATAAGTAAAAGCGTGACGTAATAGGTTTGGTAGGAGTGTGAAGAGGCCACATAGGAACTGCTTACAATTTATATGCTGTTTGACAGTTTTCTGTTTTGCGTCTTCTCATAAACTCATTACGTCACCATGACCCAATCTTGTTTCTATCATTCTTGAGAAAAAAACAATCTTGCCTCTATCTTTCTTGATGGAATGCAACAAACTGTTATATCCTCAACAGGGTATATTAAATTTGCCACCAAAAATGTTCCGCAAAACCTTTCTCTCAGAAACTCGTAACATCTGATGAGTCCGTGATCAGATGTTGCCATCRTTTATGCCTCTAAACCATGTAGCAGGAAGGGGATGACAAGTAAATCTAGAGTTTGGTCTTTGTTCGTGGAGAGAGAACTTTTCTCTCTTGCTGTTGGCCTGTGCTACTAATACAGCCGCTGTATGGTGGAAAGTAGCCACGACAGTCTTGGACTACCAAAAACTCCTCTCAATTCAGCGTTATAGRTTAAGAGGAACTGAAGTGTATCATTGCTGCGGAGTGACTGGATTTTCGATTATGATGTGGAGAGGGAGGGATATCTAGGGAGCAGAAGGTTTCTAGATGCTAAGGTCAAGTATAGGTGACAAGACATTTGGCCGAATGACTTATGAGTACATTCAGGACGTTGGGTTTGTTGAGGAGGACTTCAGATTTTTTCTGAGTCTGGGTTTTCTGCTTACGAGGTATGGGCCCCTGAATGCATTTTTGCATCAAAGGCACCTATCTGATAGTTCGCGTTGTTTTTATGAGGCGAAGGTAGATAGGTGCATATAGTCGCAGAGTGTCCGATAGCTAAGATCGTTTGCGCGTGAGTTGTTTAAGCGGTGAAGGCGTTTAACTGGAAATTAGGGTTAGTTTTTAGATGAGTGATGTGTATATATGATGTGCACATGGGTTTCAACCCCTGGCCACCAGTCCAGAGCTGTATGAAAACTCAACTGGTAGTAGTTTCGGTTACGAAGTCTGATCGAAGACTTAACTCTGCTACCACAGGGAGCAGGAGGTCTTGGAGGTCGCTCCAACCTGCTCATGCGGACTGACCCCACGGAGAGTATCGTGGTGGTTGTGGTTACAACGCAAATGCGGGAACAACCGACTCTTTGTCAGAGGCATTTTCATTGATTAGGGTGCTGATCAACGCATTGATTTGATCCGCTGTGCCATTGAACGGCGTGGGGTAAGACTGTCGTCGCCAGGTACCCACTTTAAACACACCGGACGTTTTCAACATCGACGTAGGAACCAAGTCCCAACCAATGGCCGGAAAGTACCAGTCGAAGTCAAATTTCCTGAGATGTCAAACGTGATAGCTAAAGATTAMGTAATAGGAATTGTAAATTAGAATCTTCCAGAAAGCAAATTATAGTAGTTAGGCAACTCGAATATTATACTTACAGGAGGAAGTATTGAACGCTCCATCTTCAGTAATATTTCCACTCTGAAATATTTTCCACACTGAACTCGATAGCTAAAGATAAAGAAATAAAAATTAATAAGCAAGCATGATCCAGTAGCGTATCTACAATAAGCACGCACATCTATTTGGTCTTAGGAAGGCTAATGGGCGGWAGGATGGAGATTTAATTGGCCCAGGTCCAAGGCTTCGGGGTTCCTCTATAATGTGAATATAAGCACACAGATATGCAGATATATGGCAATTAAAATTTTAAGTCAATTTACCATTTTCTTGCGCATTTGCCGACGGTGTAACCGCCATTAAGGCCAGCAAGGTCATTATGTCAAAAATCATTAACAGATAGAATTTCTTTGCTAAAACAGTTGGAAACTACTCACCAAGCTTAAATATTTATATATCTTTACGTTCAGCGTTTTCCGCTGATTGAGTCGCTCAACACCGTTACCATAATCAATCATTCGAATGATAAATATGACAATTCATAAACCGATATAATGTGAAACAAAACAAAAGTAAGTTTGTTGACGGTGGACTTTAATCTTTCACACAGTACGCTCGATTGAACCTTATATGCGATATCCTAYAAAGAAGCTGATGCATGCTTTTTCTCAGTTCTTCGTWTTCGTTCGTAGTATTTGAATAGCTCGRCGGGCAATCCATCGGCCCCACCTCTCTGTTGTTTGTCAGAAGGGTAATTACTATAAGAACTTCTTCATGGTCGGACAATGGAACGTCTGCTCCATCTTCATTGATTTGGGAATCGGTTTCACCCTCTCCTGGCGTTATGCTTTCAATGCCATTCAGAACTGTCGRGAAGTTTCCCTCCATAATTTCAGTATGCTCTGAGCATCAGTCACTAAATCACCTATGGGGTTCTACAAGAATATGCTCTGGTCTTGAAACCTCTTGTTATTGGCCGCATCTTTGCGTAGAAATTTCGAGCATTACCCCTGTTGGGGTCATCTGGACGGCGGTGATTTCAGCCTTTACTCTTACGAGGACATCAACATCTTCTTWATTTACGGACTGGACATTCCATGTACATGCCCTTAAATGTGGGCTGAATATAACAAGTCAATTAAAAAGTCTTGGCCTACCACACAACTTTTTGGCAAAATTGTTTTAATTTATTTAAGCGTGRTATACACGGCAATTTCTTCTCAGCGAGCATTCTTTTGAGAAATAGTCGCAGGGGGGCTAGTTCTGGAGAATACGGTGGATGCGAAAACAATTTGAAGCAAGGTAGTCAATAAAAATTATTCCATGTGCATCTCAAAATGCAGACGCCATAATTTTGCGAATCAACTGCTGCGCTTTTCCACGCTTTGGAGTGGACTCATCGTGTGCAGTTCACTCGGATGACTATCGACTGAATTTYGGAGTGTAATAATAGTCATGTTTCATCCATGGCCACAACATYTCCAAACACTGTTCCGAATCTTAAAATCGAAGTGGTTTTTAGTCAAAAGTGAGCTCGCGTGGCACTCATTTTGCACAGAGCTTTCTAATACCCAAATAATMGTGAATGATATGTTACACACGTTCACTTGATATCTTTAGAGCGCTTCATATCTCGAACAACTTCACTTTATGATGATTCTAAATTATTTGTTGAGTTTTTCTTGATGTTTTCGTTGGTAACACCCGCTTTAGGGCGTCCATTGCGTTCACCGTCTTCGGGGCTTCACCACCAAACTTAGCATACTGATCCTCGATGGTTGATTTTCATTCGGGAATTCGTCATCAAAACAAGTTTTTGTTTCAACTACATTTTTCCAAACGCACAAAAATGCTTTTTATCACAATAACAAAAGTTGCTTCACTCAAAATGATATAATGCACAAACTAATGATCATATATTTTGGTTTTAAAAGTTATTATTTTGAATAAAAACTGATTATTAACTTATTTATTAAATAAAACATAATAACTGCTATTTTTATCAGAAAAAGTTTGCGCACAAACTCCAACTCCARCTCAAATATTTTTCACCACAGCTCTCTGTATGAATTGATCATCATATTAAAATCTTTGATTGGATTATTGTACTTAAATCGTATGCAATCTTGAAAATATTCCAAATCTTCAATGCCGTATGCAAACATTAGCTCAAGTGTGAGTAGCTCCTCATATAATATGCACCAATCGAGGTTGATGGATTGTGCGCAAGTTTCGAGCAACCAAAAAAATGAGCGAGAAAACTTGTTTTGCAAAATTTTTTTCTGACAACTATTGAGGTTATGCGAATAGCCCAACAACGTCCAACAATCCATATTCGTAGTGAGGAAAGTGCATGTGCGCTCTTCTGCACTGGGAGCATTATTGCTGTCGATTTCATTTGCATCTACCGTGTCGGCATCGTCGTCGCTGAGACCATCGAATAGACGAATTTGATTGAGGCCTCTACGTGGTTGCAAAATTAATGGCTCATCTGAATTTTTGATCGGTTCCATATCACATTCACTAAAGGCATTAATTGAATGCAACGCAGATACGTCGAGGTCATCGCTTGCCACTACCGTTTCGTCTGGGGGATCGGGTATAGAATCCTCATGATCAGCATCAACAATACGCGGCACCTAAAACGCATTCATTAATATTTTTTATCAGACCATTCTATAAATCTTTATATGTACCTGTTTATTGATTGTGGCAGCTTCTACATTGTCGGCAGGTATACCGACGGCTGCTATTTGCACAGCTTGCAGTCGCTTTAGCGCATCTATCTGCAGCTTCTTCACGTAGCTCTTYTCATAGTTATCATATTCTGTCTTGAATTCCAGCTCCTCAATGAGCTCCTCTTCCTCAATGGATGCCAGCCACTTATCTTCGCTTATATTGAAATCAGCCTTCTTGTTGCCAATATCATGCTTAACACGATCCTTATTGTCGTTCGATGGCCGAAATATGCCGATGTAGTTGCGTTCTTTAGTGCACGCCAAACGCTGCACCATCAACTGCCATTTGTGCGCCTTAAAATATTCCTTCAGGTCCTTTGAGTGCACATATGGCGCTACAGTGCGTTGCATGTGATCGACACGCATAAATTCTGGTATCTTGAAGGCTGCGTTCGCACCAACATTGGAACAATAGAGTAAAATGCGCTTGAAATATGAATGAGCTGGTGTTAGGCTGGGTGGAAATACTATCGTTCCACCACGTTCAGTTGGATTTGCGGTATTGAGTTCATCCAAAAATTGTTGGAATATGCGATGCATGGTGGAGACCTTGAAATCACTTTCCGCTGTGGCACCTTCATCGGTAAGCGCTGCTTGTTCCAATTTTGTGTGCTGTTCCTCTTCCATTTCCTCCAGCAGTTGTGTAGTGCTTTGACATTGTTTGAATTGTCGACAGAAATTCGAGTTATAATGCGAAACTATAACCTTACGCATTTCGATGAACTCTACCCAATCCTCCCATACAAATAGTAGCGGCGGTGGTGTGATGCTGGTATTTACGCTACGCCCTTCTTCAGATAGATTCTGCAGGCACCGATTGGTTTTTTTAGCGGCATGCGATATTAATTTCTCAGTATGCCCATCGAGACCAAAAAGCAATTTGAATACCAATATTATATAAGCCATAGCGCGTGCTTCATATGCTGGATAAACATAATCGACACGTGTACGCATTTGTGGTGGCAGTAAGTTGATCAAACGCTCTACATAGGCTGTTATATCCGACGGTAGATTTAGTTCAGTTGCATAACGTTCAGTCAGTTTTATTAGATCTGGCTGATTGTACGACTTTATATTTATAAATTTTGAAAGCAACTCAATATGGTCTCGTAAAGCCTGTAACAATAACAAAATATTTATAAAATATTRTGTGTAAAATAAATATTTAATTTGCACACCTTATCAGTGTACTTCGTAGGAAATTTATAAAATTCAATTTCTTGCAACATTTTCTTGCAATGTGGCGCGATGTTCTCTGGAAAGTACGGTAGCACATTTTTTGTGCTCACGTGCTCCTCGTCTATGAAGCGCACCAAATCGCATAATTGTATGTCATCACCGATCAAATTCAGCGCTATGGCTAATATGGTAAATATTTGTCGTGTATTCATTGTGAGTAGCGCATGATCTGTACGACTCATTGATCTCGCCAGAGGTTTTACATTGTGACATTTCAAATTTCCCTCCGAATCTAAGGCGTGTTTTTCAATGTGCTTTGCTGGCATCATTTTTTTAAGTTGTTTTCGAGCACGCGCCGAAAATTGTAATTTTATAGCACGACCTGTTGTCCCAGTGCTGGAAGTATTCGCCGAAGACCGTGAAGTTAGCGATACATCGGTGGAATTCATGGATGAATGCAGACTGTAAGAGGACTCATCTAATTTTCGCCGATTTTTGCGGAATTCTCGCGTGCTTACCGAATCACTGCTTACCACGGATGTGCCCGAATCGTCAGTTCTACGACGTTTTCGTTTGATTGTGCGACGTTGTAGTGCATGGTTATAAAGAGCAGATGCATCTCTGAAAGATAAATATAAGTATTATTTCAATTGGTTTTGAAATGAAAAGATCATACAAAAACTACGTACACATTAGTATCAGTTCCACAGTGTATCAATAGAGATTATGAGTTGTCCTTTAAAGACTTAACTCAATGTACTAACCTCTGCAAATATCGTACGCCTAATTTCGGCAACTCAACACGTTTTCTACTAAAAAATGCCACTTCATTTCGTCGCAGGTAAGCTGCCCACAGCTGAAGTGTCATCAATTTTAACTCTTCTTTGGCGCCGAATGATAACAGATCATTGACAAGTCCACGCAGTATATAATTATAGCATTCCCAGGATGTGAGATTTGCTGTTACATGTAAATTAAAGACGTTAAAAGTAAATATTTGACTTTTATTAAAGGAAATATTTACGTTTTTCTGCTTTGAGTGTTTGTAGTTTTATCTTCTTCTGTCGCTTCCCTTCTAAAAAATCTTCATCTTGCTCTATTTCCACGGCACGCACTTGTTCCTGTTTCGTACCACATTCTTGRCAGTAAAAGAAACCTTCTCGCAATGTAAATTGGCGCTCCCCGCAAACTTTACAGACTAAATTTGTWTTATTGGTAAGCTCATCACCGTCTTGCATTGTATTTTTGTATTAAATTTATTAATAAGTGAATAAATAAAAATACACGCACTTTGTTTATAATATGCTTCTTCTTGATYGCAAGTTCAGTTACAATTGTCGCGCCTACCGGCTGCTGCACAGCCATAGCAAGCATCAATTCTTATACTCTCGTTGCTTTGCACAATTTTACACTGAACTAGGTATAATGAGTTGCCACAACTGTTGTTGAACTCGGGGAAGAAGCCTCGGACCAGAGAACTTAAAACAGAGCACTTAAAACATGTTTTAAGTTCTCTGGGTGAGCTGAGTCGATTTAGGCCTGGTATTCTGAAATTTTGTWAACGTTCCAAAGCACTGATTATRTATGTATATTATATTATATATATTTGTAATACTTTTTTACCGACAATTATAAATGCTTTTAGTGAAGTTTTTTAGAAAATGCGTAATGACTTTCTTGGGAAATTCCAATATTTTCTAACTCATAAAGTGTCACATTTATCATTCGAATGATTGATTATAGTAACGGTATTGAGTGACTCATACAGTGGAAATTGTAACGGAAATGTATATAAATACTCATATTTAGTAAATGATTCTCAAAGTTTTCTATAGAAAAACAAGTTTAGCTATGAAACTCTATCTGCTAACAATTTTTGCCGTGTTGGTCCTTTTGGTCCTTCCACCAGCCGCAAATGCGCAAGGTAAATTGTCTTAAAAATTTAATGTTTAATAGTGCTGTATCGAATTTCTCATTGACTTTACAGCGCAGATTGCCACTGAGGAACCAACACCGTCAAATTCTACAATTCCTCAGGACCCTCCAGGTTCTCTAGGCCCTCCAGAACCCCCAGGCTTTCCAGGTTCTCATGGCTCTCCAAGTCCTCCAGGCCTTCCAAGAACTCCAGGCCMTCAACCAGGTGCTTGTGCGTAACTACTATAATCTACATACTTACTTAAAGTTATTACTTTCAATTCCTTTTATTTAAAATTAGTTGATCCATTCAGTATAACTGGATATTTTAGTGGTCTATGAATATAGTGTCATATAATGTCTATTTGTGTGTTGAATTTGAAGTTCGTATGCTCAACAGCTAGACCATCCAAATTTGATGAAAACGAAAATGAAGCACACGTACAAATATCTCGCAGCTCTTTGTTCCCACTTTCTTATAAGTCCGATGCTATTTTCTTCATTTTTTTTTTTTCTTAAAAAAAACATTTATTTAAATTTAATTTCAGCTGTTGCCTCAGATGACGATGTTAGCCCACCCGTGCAGGACGGAGATGTCAAGGTGCCACTTATACGAGAGCCACGTGATGCTTTCTTTTGATTCTTAAGTCAAATGGAAACTAAAATCTACTTTGTTTAATGGTTAATTGTAATTGGTTTATTATTATTATTTTATTTTTCTTTATAAAAATATAAATATTATTTTAAATCAGAGAGAACAAATAAAATTAAAATAATAAGCATAAAATATATTTGTATCAATCTCATCTTCCGTTAATGACGTCACATCTTGGTGTTTTTTGTTTCAAACGAACTAATGAAGCTCTGAGCCGAACCACAATTTGAACTACTTAGAAAGTTTGAACATAAAACAGATAGTACAGATCCGATTTTATCTACTTTTTGTCAATACCAAATGCAGCTAAAAGGCCGCARACTAAAAGGATTTTCCCTAGGTTTCATCAAGTTTCCTCACATACCATTACCAATCATATGGTAAAAGAGTCAGCCGGGTGTTCGAAAATCCTGATATTAGTTATATGGGAGCTAGGTCAAATTTTTGCCCAATTTTATCCATTTAAGATACATAGATACACTGTTATGAGTAAAATACGCCCTCTCAATTTTATCAAGGTAACTAACATATTGACATTAACATATACTTATGCGGTATAAATATGCTGACCACCTGTACGTAAATGACACGTACAGTACGTAAATTTGGAGCCATGTACCGTGTACCGAAGCTTTAGCGAAAATCACGAAARTGTACGTAAATTGAAACGGAGAATATTGATGTACGTAATTTGCGTTAAAACAACAAAAAATTGCTATACGATTGTGTCCCACCCGTGACGATAGAATGAATACCCCTAACGCAAATTAAAGATATTCACGCAGCTTTAGCTATCTTAAACTCGCCATTATGGCAACGCCGTTTGTGGAATGTTTTTATTGTATTTGTTAGTGTTAAAGAGAAACTAAATATGTTAAAGCTCTTCTTATTTACATTTATTTATGTATTTTCTACCAACAATTTGTGGAACTTATGCTGACAGRTGATATTGTGGAAGCGACGCTATTGTGTGTACGTTGTATTATTTTTTTAAAATGTCGCGAAAACGTAGAGTAAATATATTTTACGAATAATTGCGCRAAGAATTTTCGTTTATTAAGAAAGCGAAGACCGAAAGTGATGTCCTTTGCGAAGTGTGCAACACGGGTTTTATTATTATGCATAGTGKTCGCCGAGATATTGAGTCGCATATTAAATCAAAAAATCACTAAAATGCATTGCACGCTGCCACGTCCAGCCACACACTCAATAGATATTTAAAAAGTTCTACTTTGACCGGAACAGATGCCCATATCGCGGCGTGTGAAGGCGTTTGGGCATTTCATGTGATAAGTTCTAATCACAGTTTTCGCTCGGCCGWTTGCGCTTCCAAAATCATCCGGAGTTGTTTCGCAATGTCCAAATTTTCTTGTGCGCGAACGAAATGTGAAGCCATAGCACCCGGAGTGTTCGCACGGTTCGTATTGCAAGAGCTCCAGAAAGACTTAAATGACTGCCATTTCTTCACTATATTGACGGACGCCTCTAATCATGGCAGCACAAAAATGTTTCCGATATTAGTTCGCTTTTTTTCGGAAAAGGATGGCGTCAAAGTGAWAAATATAGACTTGGTAGATGCACATGGAGAAAGTTCCGAAATAATTGTAAATTTGCTGAATAGCGCTATGAACAAATTGAACATAAATAAGAAACTAKATGCGTTTTGTGGAGATAACGCGGCATGTAATTTTGGCAACGTTAATCGAACCGGCACAAATAATGCGTTCTACAAACTGAAGCAGCTTTATCCTGGATTGATTGGCGTTGGATGTGCAGCGCATATTGTTCACAATACTTTAAAAAAAGCTTGCGACAAAATGCCTTTTGATATGGAGATGATTGTTGTCAAAATTTCTTCACATTTCTATTTGTTCACCGTGCGTGTCGCAAAATTGAAAAAATTTTGTGAATCCGTGGATGTGGAATATAAAAAACTGATAGGTTACAGCAAAACTCGTTTCCTAGGCTTGTTGTCATCAGTCGAATGTTTAAGTCGAAATATTAAGAATTTTTGATGGTCTTAAGGAGTATTTTTTGGGAGATCCCAACACCCCAAATTCTTTGCTACTATTTTTTGAAGATCCAAGGGCCAAGATGTGGCTGCTTTTCCTTCGTGATCGAGTAAGTATCGGTTAATGGGAATGAAATGTGTSARGYACCAATAACTTTCTTTTTAATTTCTTATGTAGGCATCTATTTTCAACAGAACAGTTAAAGCAGTGGAAAGCGACAATATTAATGCAATGGAAGTTGGGCWTGCACTCAATTCTTTTGTCCAATCGCTCGAATCTCAGAAAAAAGAAGCATTTTTGTCCGCTACAGTGCAAAAGGAAATGGAACATATTTCTGTTGTTGACGAAAGAGTGCCAAAGAAGAGATGTAAGATCTCTCACGTCAATTCTATGGTTCGAATATTAATTTAGATTTATTTTCAATTTAAAAGATTTTATTCATTTCTTTCTTAGAATCATGTATAAAATATATTGGAAAGTGGAAAGAACAATTTGACCATATTATCATTTTTGCCTGGTGTGCGCTTGATCAACCACCGCAATGGAAGTTTATCGAAACCACCGCGAAGTACATCGCAACCAATAACCATTTTGATCTGGAATCAT
>NW_017536629.1:4410134-4424902 GCF_001853355.1 Bactrocera latifrons
TAAATTAAATTGCATTTGCAAGCACCGTTTTTTCATTAATTAAAAACTATATATAATATAAACTTATAGTAATCTAACTATCATTATAGAAAGAGGCAAAAAAAAATTTTTTTTGTGTACGTAAATGAGATCTTGAAAAGGTCACCCTAGGTATAAAGTCACCATATGTGAGATATTAAATTGAAATTCATGGAAAAATATTTTATGTTGATGGTCTGTGTATCAAAAATGGGTTGAACAGAATTTTTCATGAATTTCAATGCAATTGCGACAAAAAACGTTAAATAAATTTTGTTGGATTTGAATAGGTTTTGGTCATAATATGGCATGGTCGTCCTTTCTTTTTTGCCGAGGTATTAATGTATATACCAAATTTCAATATGACATCTCAGTTTTTACTCAAGATACAGTTTGCATGGATGGACGGATGGACATATGTCACTCGGATTTCCACTCGTCTCATCCTCCTGATCATTCGCAACTCTCGTTAATCTTCTTTAGTTCGTTTGAAACAAAAAATACTTCTTGGTACAATTCAACCTGTTATATTCAGAGAAATTTCTTAAAGAATAGTATTTTATGCATATTATTTTTACTTTATTTGCTCTTTCTGATTTACAATAATATTTAATGTTTAATACTGTTTTTATAAAAAAATAAATAAACCAATTACAGTAAACTATTAAATAAAGTAGAATTTGGTTACCAGTTGACTAAAGAATCAAAGGAAGCGACGCGTGGCTCTCGTACAAGTTGCGCCTTGACATCTCCATCCTGCACACTTGAGCTAACATCGTCATCAGAGTAAACAGCTGAAATTAAATTTAAATAATTGTTTTTTAAGCAAAAAAATTTATTATATAAACAAAGTGGCCTTACAAGAAAGTGGGAATAAGGAGCTGTGGTATATTTATATTTGAGCTTTATTTTCGTTTTAAACAAATTTGGATGGTCTAGCTTTTGGGCATAAGAATTCTGCAGTGTAAAATAACATAATAACAATTAAATAAAAGTAAAATTCAACACACAAATAGACATTTTATAGTATAATACTAACAGAATGGAAAGAAGGGACGACCACTGAAATTTCCAGTTATGTTGAATGGAGGAACTAAAGTTTAAATAAAAAGAATGTAAATTAATAAGTATAAGTCGGTAAATTATAGTAGTTACGCACAAGGGAAACGTCTTATGGGGAAAAATGGTTGGAAGGGTCCAGGTCTGAAAGGTCCAGATCCAGGTCTGAATGGTCCTGGTCCAGGACGTGGAGGACTTGTAGGATTTGACGGTGGTGGTTCCTCAGTGGCATTCTGTCCTGTAAATATTATATCAATGAGAAATTCGATGCATTACCATTAAAGATTAAATTTTTAAGTATTTACCTTCCGCATTTGCRGCTGATGGAAGGACCAAAAGGACCAACACGGCAAAAACTGTTAGCAGATAGAGTTTCATAGCTAACCTTGTTTTTCGATTTACTTGAAAGCTTTGAGAACTATGCACCAAGCATGAGTATTTATATATATTTCCATTACAATTTCCAATTTATGAGTCACTCAATACCGTTACTATAATCAATCATTCGAATGATAAATATGACACTTCATGAGTTAGAAAATATTGGAATTTCCCAAGAAAGTCATTACGAGTTTTCTCAAAAACTACACTACGGTAGSATTTAAAATTGTCGGTAAAAAAGTAGTAAAAATATTTCCATAGAAGACTTTATTGGGTTGAATTTTTGATTTTCTTCTTTACAGTTTTCCATTTGTATAAATTCAGCTATAATCACTGATTCCTCATGTGCGGTATTTGAGGGCACTGAAAATTTATAGTTGTCGAATACAAACCTGCCAGAACTTAACTCTAAAATTTATTTTAATTCATCTCATCATCCTAGTAATATTAAATAAATCACTTTATATGTACATATCCATCTTGATTAGTTTTAGGAGTTACAAATAACACTTAGGTAAATAAAACAAGGAAAAACGTTAGCTACGCTACACCGTAGCTATAGTCCCCTTCACAGGTGTTTTCATTATCTACGGTACAAAAGGGTACATGATCATTACCTTGGAAATACGTAAATCCCTGTCCAATATTTTGTTAAATAAAAACGTATTCCATACAAGGACTTAAATTGGATCGATCAGTTTGTATGGCACCTAATCCTAAAATGGTCCGAAGTCGAGTGGTTAAGACTAATGAGCAGCATCTTGAGGAGTAAAAGAGTAATGTACATATGTATGTATATAAACTTTATAGGGCATTCGACGTTTCCTTCCAAGTTTTACAACAGTTGTGGCAAACTTATTATATTATGTTCAGTGTCAAATTGTACTCATAGCAACATGTTGCGAGACTATACAAATTATTGCTCGTTATGTCAACAAAATGTTGCCAAGCAGCAGCTGACCGGCATGACAATTGTAACTRAACTTGCAGTCAAGAAGAAGACAAAGTGTGTTTTTTTTTTGTTTATTAAATTATTAATGAATTTAACACAAAAATACGATGCGAGGCGGTGATGAGATTATCAATAAAATSAAATTAATCAAATACCTATCTTTGGTGGTCTCAGTGAAGATGAAGCTAACACGGTAGATGTAACTGAAATCGACTGCAATAATGTTGTCATTGCAGAATAGCGCACATATACTTTTCTCACTAGGACCATGGATTGTTGCACCATGGTAGAAGGATTCTAACTGTCTTCTGTCCATTTACTTAATGAAGCACACATGCCAGTATACATAAATACATATAGCATATGTATAAGAATGTGTATGACCAAAAAACCACAAAAAACCAGAGAACTTAAAACATATTTTATAAATAACGTTGAGTAGAGCGACGCAACAGTTGCTTTTATTTAAAAGAGAGCATTGGAGAGTAAATTTAAAAATGAAGAGGAAATATGACTTACAGCAAGTGCAAAGCCAATGCAGGAAGGATTTACATACGTGTGTTTTTTATTCTCTATTTTTGTTGTAACCGTAACGGTGACAAGTAGGTGACGATGGAGCTTTGAATGTGTATGGGCGCCCAGTGGGAGCAAAATTGTACATAAGTATGTATGTAAATATGTATGAATAAAAGTGACCAAGCGTTCATTAACAAAAATAGAGTACAAAGCGCAGAGATTACACTCTGTAACAAAATATTACATCTGCGGACGTGCTAAAAATAAGTATTATGGCCGAGAATGCATGAATAAAATTTATTAAAGAAATTTTTTTACTACCACTTCAGTTATATTAAATTGATAGCAGCATATTCTACTTACAAGATCCAAAGTTGCCAAAAAATTGCTCAAATAAGTCGKTATTTGATAACCACTATGAGATCACACGAAGAGAAAAATGGGATTTCAGCACAAAGCATAATATGCATTAAATGTTTAAGAAATGTTTTTTATATAAATCCTGGAACACGGTTCCGTTGTGGTATATATCACTAGATTCTGCAACGGGTGCTCTCTTGGCTTTGCATATTTCGGTATAGGATTTTTGCATTTTGTGTTACCGTGCAATCTTGCAAGAGCAAGAGAATGCCGCTTTTGATAGTTGTCAATGAAAACTCATCGACAGSACACATTGTCGGTCCGAACGATTTAGATTCCACAACATACAAATGGGTTTTCAAAATATTTTCAATGTCGGTCCGAACATAGTATAATATACACAGTTGCCTTTGAGATTTGTATTACTATCAAATCTACGCTACGCTACTAATTTAGTCCACTACTAAGACCTTTTAATCTCATTAATGAGTTTCATGTAATTTCCAAACTACTGCAGCACAGTGTAGCATGAGAACAACTACTCACACATACATGATATATGGTGTAGTATATGTGCTATATGAGTATATATTGTGAGTAACGGCAAGCTGCCGTTAAATGCTCACCATACACACCACACAGATAGCTGAAAAGTATCGTGGAATAAGCTGGCAAAACTAAATATTTTATATTTTTGTTGTTGGTCATAATGTTGTTGTAGTATTAGTATTGGTATTAACACATTCGGACGTTTTCTGTATTTTCACAATTTCGAAAAAAATCAGTTTCGTTGGCAAAGCGACTCACGAAACAACAAAATCGCAAACGCATAGAAGAAAGAAGGCAAGCAAAGGAAGTTTGCACATWTGCACATACATGTGTATATATGTCCATACATATGGATCTGTGTATGAGCAAAGGAAGGAACAAATTTGAAAGTATAGACAAATGTACTAGTAAATATGTATGGAGCAAAGCAAAATAACTTGGAGGCCGAAAATGATTTCACAGACAAAGTAATCTTGTGAGGCAACGGTACGTTAGAGGCCGAAACAAGTGCATAGGGAAGAGAAATAGCGTTGATGGCAGCAACAGGCGGAAAGGAAGTGAATGCATATGCATGATAGTGTGTCGACAATAGTGTTTTTGAACTAACGAAAAAATATATACAAAAAAAAAAATAAATAAATAAATTAAAAAAACCAAAAAACGGAAATTGCAAATGATTATAGCTAATGTTTTTATTATTTTACGTGAAGGACAATTTTAAAAAGAATACAAAAAATTCAATAAAAACTAATTTGCACTAAAAATAAAATTGCTGTATAAAAATATAAATACGTACACTTTTATAAATACACAAAAAATATAACAAACTTATGAATGTCATCAGTGAATTTATTTCCGGTATTAAAATATGAACAAAATCTTTTGAAAAGAAAGGGAAAATAAAACAGAAATTAAAGAAATAATAATAAAAAATATGTATTTTTGTATACAAGTTTTGTGACAATTGACTTTAAAAGTGAAAACAAAACAATATATTAATTTTGTGTCTTGATAATTAGAAAATAACTAGTTGTTTGTACATAAAACGACATTTTAAGTTAAAAAATGTACACTTTTGATTTTAATAATTCATTGCTGCTAATAATTGACTCAGTTGGTGTCGATTAAAATATAAACAATAAGCAATATTTTGGTGATTTCAGCATTGGCCAATATTTTATAATAACTACAAAAAATGTGTTGTTGACGGTCAGTCGGGTTCATATGCTAATAATAAAATTTCAGTGCTCGTATTTTATTTAAAACTTTTGGGATATATTTTTTAGCGTAACATATATAGTATTAATAGCACTTTTTCCTTTAATAATTTGCAAAGATCAAATTAATGAAAATAAATTTTAAAAAATATATATATGTATATAAGTATAAAAATTAAATACAAATAAAGTAATAGTAAATACTGCATCTGTTATTTTAAATATGTGAAACTGATAACCAAATTATTTTGTAGTTATTTGTGCTTTCTGGATATGCTAGAATTAATAATTGAATTTAATATAATTTTTTGATAGTATTAAAAATTTTAAGTGCCTTCTTTTCACTTAACTGAGCTTTTAAAACTGTACTGAATAAGCTTGGTCTTAAAATCATAAATTTCAACAGAGTTGCTCAGTTAGATTCGTAGACTTTCGGAAATAAAAGTACGCCAATAACAATAAAAATACGAAGTGAAAATTTATATAGAAAAAACCATAAAAGTGCGAGAAGAAAGTTAAAACCGCTAAAATGGAGTTCACAAAAACGCAACAAAAAATTCCTTAACTAAAAAATAAGTAAATAAAATTTATTACAAAAATGAAATAACATTTAAATTAAATAAATATATATGTATTTCTATTCTTAGCAAATAAACACAGTTATTGTGGAACTCAAGCATCGAAAAAGAATAATAAAAAAACGTAAAACCGATATAAATACGTAGAAAAGGCAGACGCAGAAAAAACTAAGAACTATAATTAAGCTTAAATTTACATACATACATATTTATAATCTGTAAATTTCCTATATACACGACTTCCACGTGCTGTGTGTTTTAAATTATTGAATTGTGTTAATTTGAAAATCGATTTAAACTCAATGAAATTAAGTGAGACTGAATTTGAATGCTAAAAATACACCTGAATATAATTTGGTAAAAATCGTACAAAAAATAATAATTGATATTCAGCAGACATAGCGATTTTGCTGCAAGGCTCTGCTTCACAGAACTCCAATCGAGCAGCTGCTTCAAGAGATAATTAGCGTCGGTAAGTTAAAAATACTTTATCCAGGTATTTTATGTGTATTTATTTTGGGTATCATCAATAATTTGTTCAGATACCACACAAAGTCACCATTCACACTATAAAGTGTTTTGGGCTGGAAGTCTCACCTTCGGTTGGAGGTGATGAGCTCTACAAAATTTAAACTCTTCTAAAAAATAATAAAAAAAAACCCCCACCGCTAGGAGGTACCAAAATTGTTACACAATTTCGACTAGAGAATTAACAGTGCTGACTCAGCGGCAGTCAACGACGAACCTACTCATTTTGACATAAAAAAATCGTGCTAGAGTTTGAGTATTGACTTCATTTAAGTCAGATAACATCAAAGTTATAAATGTTCCTTCCTTTTCCTTCCTTAGCGAGCAAAATGTGTTAAAAGTTGAGCCCGTGGTAAAAACGCAGAAAACAGCCATCTTTGTTTGTTTCCATTTGAACAATGTTGCCATTGATCAATACGCATGTATAGTTTTGTACACATMTAAGTTTTCAATTACAATTTTTCATAATATAAAATATCACAACTGGCAACAAAGTATTAAAAATAGTTTATATATTTATAAATAATAACATTCGACTCTGATTTTGAGTTATATTAAGAAAATTTCAAACATATTGAAGACAACTTTTATAATTACTACCGTATATCGAGATTGGCAACCCTGCGTTGTGAGAGAGCAATCAGCTGACATGTTTCTACGGCAAAAACCAAAATRCCGTGGATTCCCGCATCCYMCGTCAAAGAGCGAAGGGAGTAGCGTCTTTCACTGTTCACTTACATTGCGCGCCCATAAGACGGGTCGTATCAGCTGACACGGGCCATGATTCTACGTTTTTGACTGTTTCTGCTATTACTACCCTCGCTATTAAGTATTCTTTATGCACTCTGTCTCGACAATCGAAGAARGTGTGAGCAGTACACTTCGAATTGGACCTGACGTGGTTTTTCGTGAYTTCTCAGAGCTCTTTCATTAGAACAATGGAACTATGGATTTAACATCATAAAAATATATCCCTATTTCGAGGAAGTTACTACTCTTTTGTGTAAATCAGTAGGTCCTGAGCGATCGACCACGCATCGATTCATCTATCCTTCGTAAAAYTATTTGTTTAAATTTTTAAAGTCGCTATAATATAGTATCTAGTTTACAGTTAACCCTTTTAAATGCACTCTAATTTTTACTTACACCATTTTGTTCAATCAATTAGTGGAATCTTCTGTTCAGAAATCTTCTTAGYAAAGTATAAAAAACCTCGTTCCTGAGCTCTAATCGATGTAAAAATAGAGGAATGGAAGCTTTGTAATGTATATTTCAGCACTTCAGGGACATCTAACTGTATAATTCWGTAATTAAAGAATGAACAGTCTCTGTCTGTCCGTCTATCTTGCAGTCTGTCTATATATACACGAATTAGACTCCTGAGACATAGAATCTGAAATTTTGCACATGTCCTGCTCTCATCAAGAGACTGTTCGTATATGTTAACCGCCGATATCGAACCACTATAAGATAAAGCTGGCATACCAGCTAACCGAYGAAAATCAAGTTCCTGTGTAGAAATTTCGTAGTTTTATTTGAAAAATTGTCTTCGAAAATTTTGACATAAAAACTGACCTATCCAACACAAACTTTTCTATTTGACAAGATACCTTCAYGTAAWTCCATATAAGTTATTTTCCAAGACAACGTTGCAATCTCCATCCAAATTATACAGATCGGACCACTGTAACGTATAGCTTTCATACAAATTGACCTGTGAACAAGTTCTTGTATGGGAAACGTTTACAGAATATAGCCACCATACTTTCTTCTTATTTTAATTTAAAATTACTATACTAACTATATAATTTTGAACTTAAGAGCAGTTTAAGGCAAAAGCATAGTCCAAATCTAAAGAAATTGTGTGTTTACTTGGAATTTTCTAAACGGACAATTAAATAAAAGCTAAAAAAAATAAAATTGAYTTTATAGCGTTAACGTGGGGAAAGCACCCCCCTGCGTTCAGCGCGCCTCATAGGAGTCGCCAATATCAACAGTTCGCCAAGTCTAATTCAATAGTCRCAATGCGTTGATCATGTGCAATTTGAGGTTAACAGCTTTGCGTGGCACTGATGGTCCGTTGCTGTTGTTGTTATCGTAGTTGAAGTTGTTGTTAATTTGTTTGCTTGCCAGCTTGTTTGCTGATTTTTATGCAAACATTRGCCGATATAGTAAACAAATATCTAATATATGTGATTAAAGGCGTATATGTGCCACAATGTACCTTGGGAGTACACATGTGTGCGTGTGTATATGTATGTGCTAATATATAAATATTAAGCTTAACTAATGGCATGCAAATCGATTGTGATTTAATAAACACTTATTCGTACTTGGTGCGACAAACTGTCGAATTTTTCAAGCTTTGTCTGTCTTCTTATATACATACATATATGTATATGTACATACATTAATGTACATATTTATACGAAATTTTTCTCATACATCAGTGATTATTTTGTTCACCTTTTTGGAGGTTAGAGTTAATATTTTCACTCAAGACAATCAGTTACAAGTTTAAGTAATTGTATTTTTGAGCCAATGAGGGCAGATAACAATTCATTGAGGGGTCTGGTCTTCGAACGGCGCCAGCTATGCGCACGCAAGGTCCATTACAGCAGTGCTAGAACGCAACATAACCACTGTGAGCTAACTCGATCCCACTCCACTATGAGTAGTTCACGGTGCATTACCTCATTAATAATCTAAATGAGTGGTCCGTGGGTTTCTTCTTGCTTTACTCAAAGCTTATTGTCTTTGCAGTTTTCAGCAATTCTGCTGTGACCAGGTGCCCAAACGAGTCTGATGATGTAGTAATTTGTTGGTATTTCCAATGAGGTCAGGTAGTCCTTGACTAGCTTTGTGCACACAGGTAGTGAACTCAACACTATTATTGCCGCTCGGCTGTCAGAGTGAATGCTCACCTACAAGTCTTTTCGTATTTCTAATCAAACTTCAAATTTTTTTTTTATATTTATACTAATAAATACATAAACAAATATGTACCATTTTGGTCGACTACTCTTTGCAACTTTTCCGCTAGAGACATTATTCAATCAGTGTAAATCGAAATTTCCAGAACGAAAGCGAGCGAACCATTACACGAACGGATACAGCATCGTCACCGTAATTTTCAGAAATTTCATTGGTGGCTTTCGTGGCATTCTTCCCTTATTTATACAAAAAATGCAAAATATAGTGAATTTCTTCATTATTTTCACTAATTTTTGAATAGCTGTAATGTAACAAAATACGAAAAGACTTTTTCGACTATTCAATACTTTAATAATAGGCCTTTGAAAAATCGTCCCGTAGACGATTTCGAAGAGAACCTTCGAACGAATGTGTCAGCCGGTAAGGAAAATTTAACCTAATACAATTTTTTTCAAATCCAAAACCATCAAAATTTATTGTTCTAATACGTTGATGAATTATCTGTAATAATGATAATAAGGCTAAGTAGTTCCCCGATTCCTACCATCAACTAATCCTACTTTTGCCATGCTTTGCTGAAATAAAAAAAAATATAATTACAATATGTCATCAAAATAACATTACTAATTGGAAGCTAATAATAGTTCTCAAATATACAATGATTACACTAAATAGCCAAAAGTCTTCTCGTTTTATCTAATGTTTCATCAACGATTATGTACAGCCAAATTTGTTGTCTGCTGCCCATTAAGCCTATTTATCGCTATTATTGCTATACATACGCTGATAAGCTTATGACATATATTCAAAAATGTCTTGAAATGAGAAAATAATCCCAATAATACTTGTCAATTAGTGTTGTCATTCTTATCCGGAGCAATAATGCACTAGATGAAGAGTGAGGTAGATAAAAAATATCATCAATTATTAATCAGATCAGCAATAAAAAAGATATAAAAGCTATTCATTAAATTTTTACATGAAAACTCGTTTAACTCCAGATTAGGAAGTCCAAAACTTTCCTACAAATATGATTTCAGCATCGGATTTTGTTCTCGAATAACAACTTAATAAAAGGATATTTTTTATCATAAACCAGAATATGAAATATGGGTAAACCTCATATATAGTTATCCTAAAAGCACACTGTGGATACTCCGTTCAGGGTATAATAAATGGTTTTCTATATTTTAAAGAAAACATAATACAATTTTTACAAGTAAGAGAGGCTATGTTCGGGTGCAACCCAATTATTCCCTGGATTTCATTAAGACACCTCAGATATAATCACCAAACATATGGAGCAAAGTCCGCCGGATGTTCGAAAAGCCCGAAATATAGCGGCTAGGCCAAGTTTTCTCTCAAATTTATCTATTTTTGGCACAAAGAAAAACTATTATGAGTAAAATACGCTCTCTTATTTTTATTTCGATAACTCACATATTGGTTGGCCAAGTTTTCTCTCAAATTTATCTATTTTTGGCACAAAGAAAAACTATTATGAGTAAAATACGCTCTCTTATTTTTATTTCGATAACTATCATATTGGTTGGAAAATCTTTATATTAAGTATATGGGGGCTAAGAGAGTATTGGTCTGATTCAACCCATTTTCGACATACAGACATATAATTATAAGAGAAGGATTAAGCGACACATTGMCCGACATTTTCGATCAAAAGTCAACTGTAGATACCGGGGTCAAAATACTCGGTACTTAGGGTCTTGAAAAGTTTTTATTGGATTTAAACAATTTTTGATCTTAAGGTGGCACACACTAAAGACATTATGCGTTCAAAATTTAATCCCATTATATAAATTGCTTCTTGATTTTTGTCCTAGAAAGTGAACGAATCAAATGGAATTCAAAAATATGTTATATGGGAAGTACGCGTGGTTTTAGTCCAAATACGCCCRTGAACATGGGAATATGAGAAAAATAGCACGTCTTAAGTTTAGTCGAAATCGGTCGGTCGGGTGCCGAGATATGTGATTTCGCCAAAAAATGGGAGCCCATTGTTCAATTTTCACACCGGCCCCCATAAGTGGAAAATTTTAATGTCTCTGGCGTATTTAGTTATTAATTTATTGCGCTTTTAGTAGTTTTTAACAGTACCGTTATATGGGGAGTGAGATGGGTTATCATCCGATTTCATCTGTTTACACACTGTCGGTAGAAATTCTTATAAGATTTGTACTCAGCAAATTTGGTTGTTGTAGCTTTAGTAGTTTAGGAGGTGCATATTAAACATATTAGAGGGCGGTGCCACGCCCACTTTTTCAAAAAGTGTTTGCTCACAGGTGCCATTCCATCAACATACCTGTCATTAATTTGGCTCAATCCCTTYAAAACTCGCACGCCTCAAATCATAATGGATAGTAAAGCTCTTAGGTATGCGCAAAGCTAAAAATAGTTTTTTATTTGCATTTTGCGACACCTTTTCCGATACGCCTTCATGCTTGATACGTATGTATGTACATACTATATGTACATAAAGCCGTCAAAGTGTCATTCCAAAAAAGTAKAATAAATAAGACCGAAAACATAATAATTCTTTTTGTTGATTTAGTGAATTGATTAAGTAAAGTGCCCAAAGCGACAAAGAGTGATGTCAACAAAATATTTAATATTCACACGGTTTTTTAATATGTATTGTTTCTTTGTTTACCAGCTGTCTTATTAGATAGAAACAGCAATACGCACATACATATATACCGCCTGTGTGTGGCTGTGTTAGTTACCATTGCAGAGGTGAGGGTGAAAGTGCGAGGTGAAGGCCTAGGGACAGTATACCATCAGTGTAAATCGAAATATCGAAATTTCCAGAACGGAAGCAATCGAACCATTGTTGTACCCCGTAATCTTCACAATTTTTATTGGTGGTTTCCGTGGCATTCTTCCCTTTTTTATATAAAAAGTTTGGAATATAGCGAATTTCTTAATGATTTTTACTCATTTTTGAGGAACAGGAACTTTTTTTCATTTTCACCTTTCCAACACTGAATGGTATGACACAATGTGATTTTTAGCACTGGAGAAATACTACATCATCTACTGACAAAATACGAAAAGACTTTTTAGACTATCCAAAATACTTTATTTTATTTTATTTTTTTCATTTTATTTTCTTTTACTTTATTTTTATTTTATTTTGATTTCATTTCATTTTATTTTATTAATTTTTATTTTTTTCGTTAAATGCAGGCTGCCTCAGATCTTTTTCCTCCATGCAAATATTTGTCTTTTTTTCGATTTTGCTTTTTGCTCAATTAAATGTATTTCTATGGGTTCGAACATAATTTGTTTGTTTTCGTTGCTCTTTCTTGTCCATCTACATATATACATATGTTTATATATATTCTTGTGTGTGGGTATCAATATTATTACTATTGTTATTTGTTTTCTTGCGCACTTTTAGAGGCCACAATCGCAAAAGCGAGCCAAGTTCTGGTTCACAGTGTCAACGTCTAGGCTAGTATGTGCAAATATAATATTTGTTTATATTGCATATTAATATTGTTGTATCCGGTTAATTGAGCATTCAAATGGTGTAGATCAGACAATTCAGCACTGCCGCACACGACTTAAAATATTCGTGGTTTTTACTTTGGGTTTATACGCAAATGATAGGCGATTCTTTTGAATGTGATAAAATAAACTACTATGTGTAAGAAACGCCCCAAAAAAATTTTTATAAAAATCGATTTAACAAACAAATAGGTATTTCCATTACTATTAGAAGAAAATACTCAAACATGCTTCCAAGCTAGAGAAGTTTTACAAATTTCCCTGCTAGGTCAACTGCTAACAAACCATTTGCTTTCACCTACACAGTCACACAAACAAGTATTTGCGAACAGACACACTGAAAGTGACTAGTCCATTCGATCTTTATTGACGGTCRTCTTTTGCGCTACAGCGGGTTCAGGGGCAGACGGTTGGGGCAACGATTTTAGTCACCAACTGACCGACTACGAAGCCTTACTTGCCGTGCACTTGAATATTTTGTTTTGCCTCTTTACGGTCATTAGCGCCACGTTGGGCACAGCATTCACAAGTGTGGCTAAGATCGTTATTAGACACGGCAATTTTTGTTGCTAATTCTCGGGCGATTCTCTTTTACTGTTACCCATTGCATTCACACGAGCAACTTGTGTTGCGCAACTCTGTTCGAGTTTTTTCTTATTCTCTTTCACTTTACTTTAACCCATTGTCTAATCCTTACTTTAACCCACTGTCGTCTGTTTTTCCTTATAGGTATTTGGTCCATTCTATCACATATATTAATCAGTTCTGTGAATTAAGAAATACATTTTATTTATAATTCAAAATTAAAACAATGATTATATAGCAGACCTTCACATACATCACCTTTTTCACTATCGTCTGAATCAATTTGTATGGCTTCCACTATACATTTTACAATATCTTTAATTAATTCGATTTTTTCGTCATTATCCATTTTCTAGAATATTTATATTATATTGTGTATATTTGTATACATATTTGCAAATTACTTAGCAAAGATGAAATTAAATTTTTTAAATATATTCAAAATATAAATTTCAAAAAAATATACACAAATGCAACTATGCACTACGATAGAAAGAACACGAATGCCGAAAAACGTCGCAGCGAACTGCTACGAATAAGACCACAAAGCGACTTGCTGAACACTGGAAACTCGGCGCGATTCTCCTCTCCTCGTCGCCCCCTCGCCTATATACCAAGAGTTGCCGAAACAAAAGTTGCTTCGTGTAATAACACTCTAAGCAAATGCTCAGGTATGGTAGATGTAACATTGCTTGCACAAGAATAGGGCGTACAAAAAAAAAAAAACGAAAAGAAACGAGAAGTGTAAACAACTGTATAAATAACAACAACAAACTGTTGTACATATGTATATGCTTGCATAAAGGTGTATATATACTAGCTGCCATTTCCATATCTACACACGAGCAACTAACTTGGGCAATACATGTACTCTACCGCCAACGTAGATCGCCATACCAGCCGCGAAAGCCCTCTCTAATATACCACCACCAGCTACAATTACAAATCAAAGACGTCTTCCTCGTTGCTCGTATTCAGCGAATTTTTTATTAGTCGCTTTGCTGACGTCATTGTGGCAAAATGTTGGCAAATGTTGTTATGACAAATGTTTATCTGTTCGCTCAGCGATTGAGTTGTCAGTTCAATCAAATCATGAAAAATCGTTTTCGTTTGAGGATCTTCTTTGTGGCTTACTCGAGAACACCATTACTTGTACTTGATCCTTAATTTTCTGTGTGCCATGATTTAAATCGTTTTAGCCGTCTTCGATTTACCAAGCGTTAGCGACTACCGAAACGAACATATTATACCAGCTGTTCAAGCAGACTGATGGCACTGAAAATTGGTACTCCAAAATTAACAAGTAAGGAAGGGCTAAGTTCGGGTGTCACCGAACATTTTATACTCTCTCATGATAAAGTGATAATCGAGATTTCACCGAACATTTTATACTCTCTCATGATAAAGTGATAATCGAGATTTCAGGCGTGGTTGTGAACCGATTTCACCCATATTTGGTACATGTCATCACGGTGTTAAGAAAATATTATATACCGAATTTCATTGAAATCGGTTCAGTACTTCCTGAGATATGGTTTTTGTTCCATAAGTGGGCGACGCCAC
>NW_017536629.1:4425607-4452554 GCF_001853355.1 Bactrocera latifrons
GGGTCCAGTCTTCTGCCTAGGTAGTTTACTGCTTTTTGTGTCCTAAGAATATTCGTAGTCGTTTGCATACTTATTTCAAGGGGTATGTGCTTATTTATTAGCCGTAGTAGCTCTGTTGTGTAGTAGCCATGTTTGCGTCCATAACATGACCACATTAAGCTTTATTCGCGCTTCTTTTGTGTCCCGTGTTATAATTACTGCTGCAATATCATCCGAGTCCAAGTTCAATTAAGTACGATTCGTCTGGCATTTCGTGTTTTAGTATATGGTACATGTCTGGGCCTAGAATGTTTCCTTGTGCTGTTTCTGACGTGATCGCTATCTGTTGTGATCCCTATCTACCCTCACCACAGCTTTGAGCTAGTCGGAGATTTTAAAGCGTTTTACAAGAGCATGGATTATATCCACCTATCTAGCGCAGTTGAATGCAGTTTGCGCTTCTAAAGTCGCCAGCCACAATATTCTTTTGAATTTATGCTACCTACTCTGTACGGTTTCTACACCTTTAATGACGTATTTTATAGCTTCTAGAGTTGATTTGAYGGGTCTAAAGCCGTGTTGTCTAGTGGAGAAATATCCAGCTTCGTTGATAGCCGCTTCAAGTCTCTCTTTAAGTAGCCTTTCATAGAGATTTCCAGCTGTGTGAAGCATGCATAGTAGACGGTATGCTATTGGCAAGTTGGATTTCTATTACTGATTAGCACCAGCCATTACTTTTTCCATGATTCAGGGAATATGCCGGCTTCGATGCAGAGGCGTTGTAAATATTTATTGGTACTGCCAGTCCCTCTGCAGCGATTATTTGTAGCCCTTTTTTCGTGTGTGGGAAAGAGTGTGTTTACGTTGTGATACATTTTGGCAGCGGTTAAGTCAACTTGCTTTGTTCGAGCAACAAGTTTCTTCATTACTATTTTATACCCAAGTTCTTGAGGTTTTTTGTTAATATCCTCGTGTAGTTACTCCCATTTATTCTTTTTGCTATCAGCGATGTCGTGCTTCAGCTGCTTTATATTGCTCGACTACTCGCGATGTGGCTGCCCAAAGGCGAAGGCATGTGCGCCTATGTTGGCCGATATTTTCAGTTCACCAGTAAACTGCTGGTTTATGTTTATGTGGGAAGCCCTGTGCATTGATTTTTGATCAAATTTCCTTGCAATGTTGGAGGAGCTGCTAGTTGTGTTCTGGTTGTCTATAGCTGAGTATTTAGGTTCGAAATGTTCCACTTTCGCTCTTTTTGCTGTGCTGGTTAGTGTTTGTTTCGGTGTCTATCGTCGATTCTAGGACTCCATTTCTCGTGCGTGCTGATGATAGGTTAATATCTGGCTGTCATGCAACTGATCTATCGAAGTAAGCTAAAGACTTTTTATACCATTTTACGCTATAAAAAATACACCTGTGAAGGGTATTAATATTTTTTCTTGATTAGTTACTTAACCATTATTTTTTTTGAGAGACATGACGCCACAAAAAATTCGAAATTCGAATATACATAACCCGAAAATTCAAAATTCGCGATACTTTTTGAACACACCTCGTACATACATATATTCAACTAAGCCTGTAAACATCTCCATGTGTCTATTGCATTATTACTAAGCAAATAATTTGCTTAATTTTTCYATAAACAAATTTAAGTAATCTGGCGCATTTTTCCTGTATTTCTCATTCGTTATTGACACAGCGCGATAACATATTTACGAAACTGCAAATTGTTATAAACAATATCAAAACGTAACGCGTCAAGCATACGAAGCAATGAAATCCTCAAAAGCGCGCCGTGTGTACAAATTGAAATTAAAATATATTGCTTATTTAAACAATTTTCACCAACTATGATTATGTAAATTTACTAAGTGGATTCTTATACAGAAATTATAAGCGTTTTTAAATAACARCACTGGTTTCGAAACGCACTGTAAAGCTTTTTTCAATGGTATTAATGAGTTCAAAACTTGAACAAGCTTGGTTTATCATAAAATAATATAAATATTTGGTAGTCGRAAAAGTCTTTTCGCATTTTGTCAATAGAGTCGTATATATCAAGTGCTACCAATCGCATTGTGTCATACCATATAGTGTTGGAAAGGTGAAGTTTTAAGCTCCATTTAACCCAAAAAAAAATTTTATTTCGGAGAAGTTGGAAAAAAGTTGCAGCTATTCAAAAATGAGTGGAAATAATGAAGATAATGAAGTAATTCGCTATATTTTGACATTTTTGTTTAAAAAAAGGAAGACTGTCACGCAAGTTTTAAACAACTTTGGAAAAGATAAATATTCACGCAAAATCACAATTTTGATTTACCCTGCCTTAGAAAAAATATTTATTCATCTACCGYCCTATGTATATATAGTACCTACATAGGTACTCATTTGCCACACTGTCTCTACATATTTATGTAACCATTACAATGGAAATGTGCTAATTGTTTGACAAAACGAGTGACAGATCAAGCGCATGCATGATCTGTCAATTTTAAAACAACTGCATACCCCACTCTTAATAATACTCCTACAAATGTATGTATGTATATGCAGCTATACAATAACAAACAACAACAATGGCACACATACATATGTATGTATAATACTATTGTTGCTTAATTGGCTGAAGAGACACATACTTTACATAAATAGCTAGTATAAACAGCTAGACGAGGCAAAGTTACTAATAAATGAACAGTTAATATGTCACAAATAATGCAAATACTCCAAGGAAAAAAAACTTATTCAAATATGCATATTCAAACTATTTTTTAATGTACATAATATATGTATATATGTATGTGCATATGTGTATGAATGGAAAATTGTATGGTTGTACACCGCGTATGCGCGACATTTATCACTTGTCAACTAATGAAAATCACGCATACGCCGTGTGCACCAAGCAAATATTTACTTACACAAATTATTAACTGGAAAAACATATTTAAACGGCTGGTACAGTGATGTGCCAGGCTTGTGTATAAAAAAGATGTAGAATATGGGATTATTGAACTGGAGACGCAAATTAGTAGTAAAATTGTTAAGAAAATCTTAATTTATAATTTTTTAAAATAAATACCCACCTGAAAATTTACAAAGCAGTTTAATCCAAAAATTTACTTTAAATATTCTTAAAAATTAAAAAAAAAATACATTTTGAAAACCCATTTCTTTTTTTTTTTTAATTTTTAAAATGAATACAAGCTTAAAAATTAAAAAAAAATTTAATCACAAAAATTTGTTTAATAATCTCCAACATTCCTAATACCGGGTTAAAAAATAAAAAAAGTTTAAACCCAAGCTTATTATTTAAAATTGAAAATAAAAAAATTAATTCAGAATTTACATTTTTTCACGTTTTCGTACCTCGAGTTATGCCATTTTGATTATCTTTTGCAAAGGAAAGCTTATTTTTAATAAAATGTCAACATAGTTTCGCAATTTTAGTGTTATTCATATTTAACTACTTTTAATTATAGTATTTCAGTTAAAAAATCGCTTTGCTGCTACGACTTTTCATTTAAAAACTAATTTTTTGTGTGTCACGTGATTTTTTAAATTAAAAAATTTCTTTTCAGTTTTTAATCCAAAATGTATTTACTATTAAATTTTATTTATTAAGTCCATTATGATATTGTTATCCATATTATGATAACAACATTTTTAAAATTAAAAAATTGCAACCTTGTTTTCAAACTCGTCTCAATTAAATCATTAAAATAATGTGAATTTTATTTGAATGTGATTATCGTAATAATTAAGTTTACTTTAAATTAATTTTAGCTAAGTAAAATGGATTGGAAAACTCTTTCAAGCAGTGAAAAGAGCCCTAAAATGGAACGCTGGAAGCCAACTTCAATATTGGAACCAGAACCCCCACCGCCCATACCGCCGCGCACATTTATGCGTCAATCGAGTTTCACGAAAATTGGAAATATGCTTAATACGGCCATAAATATGAATGGTACWAAAAAAATACAGAGTAAGTTGAAAGAAAATGTATTCGAGTAAGAAATAAAACGCAGGTAAAATGTGAAACAGCAAATTTACGTAAAATAATTCGGTTAAATTCAAAAATTAAATTATATGCAACACCCTGTGGATACACTAATTTCTGTTGACTGCAAGCTTTTCAGTATCTCCTTCTAAATAGTTCAACTTTAGGCTCGCAAAAGAAAATAATTTCCCTCAAAGCAACCATTATTTGGTTTTAATATCTAGCGCAATAAATGTTTTATCTTTAAAAACATATATACAATAATTGCAGATAAATTTCTAATTTCGCTTTTCTTGTCGCCACGACTGTTTATTATCGATTATTGACCAAAGAAAATAAAACAAAACAAACATAGCTAAACAGTGTTGCAACAGTTTTCTTCACCACAGTTTTTGGCAGACTTTTCTGCACCCGACATTTCTTTAAATATGCGTACAAGCATAATATATATTAATAATGTATACCTGAAATTGTTACCACATAATTATATTGAAATTTAATAAAACGCGCCAATGTAAGATATTTTATAATATTATAAAGTTATTAAATTGATATTGGCAACTCTGAATTGTTGCCATTCTAAATTCGTAATTTGTTTTAAGCAGTCGCGAAGTTCTGTGCGGTGTTTCTCCACAATTTTTTCGGCATTTCGTTGTCAATTTAAAGTGTTTAAAAGGTGTGCACGTTTATTAAAATGGTCATAARTTAAAAATTATTTAAATTCTGTGGTGTCGCATTACCAAGCATTGAACGAAAAGTGCAAGGAAAACACTAGATAAATTTGCAAGTCGCCGTGAAGGTACGACAAATGCAACAACAATCATAATTGTGATTTAGTGCGAACTTCGTTGAATTGGCTCGCAGCGACAGCAGCTGCCGTTGCGGCCGTAAATTGCGAAGCAACGAGAATCATTTTGACTAGCAAACGACAGGCAAACTCGTAAACGAACGAAGCAAATAAAATAAATGAATAAAAATTATCGCAAAAGCAATGGAGTAAAATGTTGATACGATTTGCAAGATTAGAAACACAAGACGAATGTAGTATTAACGAGAAATAAATCAAAGTTGTTGGAATTTCAGTTGTATTAACTTATTCACTCCAAATTTGCCATATGAATGTGAAACGATAATCGTGCGAAGTGAAGTTATTTAYACATGTGTCAGTGCAATTAAAATATAGTTTAATATACCTATCTTTAAAAGTGTAATATGGATGTTATGTGTTAAGTGAATATCGAGCTATTGTAGAAATTTCAAGTTCTAGCATAGAATTTATTCGAAAAATAAAATATGTAAAACAAGTCACGCGGTGCGTGCGTAAAAAATAGGCACTAGTTTCATGCAAAACTTTTCTTTTGTAAAAATATGTAATTTTAAACCGGTATAAATGCATTATCCCACGACAGATATATATATATATTAAAGGTCATGCGTTGTATTTAATAAATGCAGGTAGACGACTTGAAGAATTATAGACCACTTTCAGTAAGGGTCATTGAAGACAAATAATTACTACAAATAAAGCATTAAATAATTACTACAGAAAAAGCAAAATAAAACGAAAATTGCACTTTCTACTGTCATTCGGAATGTGTTTGGGAATTTCCACCCGCTATTGCACGTTTTCGTTAGCATAAAGCATAGCAAACACCGAATAGTAAYATGGCGCGTTACACTTCTTTTCTGCTTTTGCACCTTTTATATGTTTATTCTATCATATACGTTTTTATACGATTTTTTTCTAGCACCACAACCACCGGTCGCTGTAGTTTTCGACAACGCCGCCGCCTGTGGCTGCATGCATTTGTTTTACCTCACAACAAAACACACAGAAAGTGAACGAACGAGTGTAAAGAAAAAGTGTGCAAATTCGTTGTTCGTCGGCTAATTTTTTTTTTYMWKGKTTTTTTTTTTCTACTATAGTGTGCGAATTGAATATGCGTAAAGAGAATATATGATAGAATACGTGAAAAATCAAGTCAAAGCACTTTTCTTTAAATAAATTTAATGTATAGGCAAGTAGAAAAAAGACATAAGTTAAAAATATAAACGAGAAGACAAAAGTGCTATAATATTAATAAGTGAAATTGTGCAGAGTTATTGTTGTTTTCAATATTTTTTATTGAACACTTTGTCACCAAGTCGTCCTGATATATTCGAGAACTAAAACAGAAAGATTAAATTGTCACCACTGTCGCCATAAGTAGCTGCTTCATCCAGCACATTGTTAAGTTGTYATGGCCGGTAAGTTCCCCCTTTAGTATACATACATGTATGTATGTATGTTTGAAGACTAGATTCGTAATGTATTTTATATGTTTTACTTTGKATGTTTTATTAAATAAACATTAGCGCAAGTTTTGAAAAACACTTGTAAAGTTGATTTTTTCATAATTCATYGACCAATTAAAATTACAGGATATTTAATAAGTTTGAAATCACAGCAGATAGACTGCAGTCTTTTAAATGTTTATAGCTGATAAAAAAAAATGCCCAGAAAATAGCATTTGAAACAACMAGGAGTGCATGACCTACCCGTTATTGTTAGGAGCACTGTATATAAATACGATACTATTGTTGCTATGCCTGCCAGAAGCAGACGCAATAACATTTTTTTTTTTACTTCCACTTGCATGAGTGATTCCTTGACCTGGAACGGCCGAGTAAATACTAATATTTTCTCCTGTTCGGGTTGCGTACGATATGGTTGTAAGAACATAAATTGCTTTTGACGTATTAATGCATTTGCATTATTGATATCGACAGATATTTCGTACACAAAAATAATCAGTATATGTATTTGCGTGCCAAAACATTTGAAATGTCTTACTAGTTCAACTAGACAGAGTTTGTTGTGACCGTTTATAAAAATTTATTAYACAATAATTCGACATACAASTCACTGGAAATTAGTCCTTACCACMAACGATACTACCATATYGCTTGTTACCAATCAACAKAYATTATTTGCGATATGCATGACCTTACCACAAATCAAACCCCAAAACTAAAAATAGAAAKTTGTTTATTATCTATCATGCGTACGTCTTTGATGAGCCCATTATGAAATCATGCCACAACTGAGCAACAATTCTCTGACTGGATGCAAATACTTATTGTAGTTTTCCGCTTGCTATATTCTATTTATCCAAAAAGTATATTCAAATGTAAATTTTCTGAATTTCCAAATGTTTGTTGTTCTACTTTCTTTCATGACGTAATTATTGCATATTTTCAAATCAATAAGAATTTAAACAATGACGTCGATTTGCAATTTTTTATTTTTATTTGCCGGCAAACGATACCATACACACATGAATTGAAAGCAGACGCATTCATCTRCAACCATTTTTTGTTTATATGTAAACACATGCACATGTTTGTTGAATGAGGTCAGGAAGTGTTTAGTTAGTAACAAAAGTAATCAGAGACTTGTAAAAAGACAAATTCAAAAATTACATAATGTATATGCGAAAAATATATGTATGTATTCAWGTTGGCAGAAAAAACGTTGACTTCGTTTGCACGGAATCGTCAGCCAAAAAGTTTTTACACAATAWCTTCATTTTTATCGGTCAGTTTGTATGATAACTATATGCTATATTAGTCCGATGTGAACAATTTGTTCGGAGATTGTCCGGATTTTAATACTTTCTAAATTTCGTGAAGATATGATAATGGCCTTGACATGCTGCCAAATATAGAGTTTCTCGGAAAGGAAAAAACTTGTGCGAAATTTCAGATCGATATTTCAAGAACTGAGGAACTCGATATCGATAGTTTAAGGTTACTACCTTTACGTAGTTTATAAAACATGTTCATAAGATTATTGACTAAATGGTTTCACAAAAATAACTACATGTATGAGACTCGTCATAATGGGACACCTATCGTAGCAGTGTTTTTGTTCGGCTTTGGGAGCTCTCCACATATAGGGTGTGCTTGTAATCTATATAATCTTAGAGTCAGAAGCTGCAATATAGAACTACATATCTACAGAACTAATAAATATTATATATATAGGTTCGGATTTGTATAAAACTAATAAAGTAAACGTGTTCAAGAAATGTGTCCCGCTTAAGACATAAGGGGGACTGCACTGCATATAACTACCAAATATTTCATTTAATTTTATTATTATTTATTCGCCCTTAAAACACGATATCAACAAACGTCTTGCTGGTGACATCAAAAATGGTGAGAGGAATCATGAACTGATATTATTATTTTTATCATTATCGCTGTTTTTTAATAATTGTTGTGAACATATACACTTAAAAATCAATTAAAATCTCAATGTGGATAAGTTAGTTCAAGCAAAAGTAGATGATGACGCATTTGCGGCCTGAGGCAGCCATCGATAATGGAATTAAATTATTATTAGTAGGTACATACTATAAAYGTATGTACAAAGTCATATTGCCTTCTACACTGTAATAATGCCATTTACGTTCGCTCTAAAGGGTGTTCTTATGGATGCTAAGCTTACAATTATAAGAAGGTACGTCTGTATATATGCAAACTATTTTTTCGGTTTTTGAGATACCGATTTGAAATTTTGCACACGTTCTTTCCCCCTAAAGCTGTTCATTTGTCAAAAACGCAGAAGCACTATACAAATCTAAAAATCAAAAAAATGTTTATTTGACAAGTTATTTTGTTTACGGAACTGGGCATGCATTATTGCCTAATACAACGGTGGAGATTAATTTTAAATATAATTTTTTTTTTTTTGTGTAGGTACAACCGAAGTTAAATTTTTTTTAAAATAAAATTCAATAAAATGCTATACATTTTTACTATGTAAATGCAAAAAACGTAATTTGCTAATTCGGAAATTAACTAAAAAGTCTGCTTTTACAACAAAATTACTGAAACCCCCTGTACTTGATGCAGTGCGAATATGCGTTGATCAAATTAGTTTGTATATTTTTTTATTTATCATTTAGTGGCTAACATTATACTATAATATTCGTGTGAGTATATTTGTATGTGTATGTCCAATATTCGTAGGTAAACAGCGATAACTGAAATATTAAGTTGAAATGATGCCGCTGACAAGTTGAGTCTCCAACTTTTATGAAGCGACATTTAAAAGTTTAGGAAATTAGAACCAAATAATAAAGTTTAGAGCAGCTGTGGCAAGTAATATTGGCCGAAAAATTTGCATCAAATAATAAAATATGCCGAATTGTATATTTAGCAAATAGTTGATATTTTTCATTTTAACTAATTTTGTTTTTTTATATTTTTTTAATTTTACTATTCAGGTAATGGAGAAGCTTCCTGGTGCTTCTCACAAATAAAAGGCGCCTTAGACGATGACGTCACCGATGCTGATATTATATCCTGTGTGGAATTCAATCATGATGGTGAATTGCTGGCAACAGGTGATAAAGGCGGACGTGTCGTCATCTTTCAGGTATGGCAAACATTTCACAAAATACTAGATATAAATTCATATTTCAAATTTTAATATCTATTCACAAAACAATTGGTTTTGGAACAGCGCGATCCAATGTCGAAAACAGCAATACCACGTCGCGGTGAATATAATGTTTACTCAACCTTTCAATCGCATGAACCCGAGTTCGATTACCTAAAGTCATTGGAAATAGAGGAGAAAATCAATAAGATACGATGGCTGCGAAGAAAGAATCCTGCGCACTTTTTATTATCAACCAACGATAAGACGGTTAAGTTATGGAAGGTCAGTGAACGGGATAAGTCGTTTGAGGGCTATAATACAAAGGAGGAGAGCGGTCTGGCGAAGGATCCGCAAAATATAACTGGCTTAAAAGTTCCTTCAGTTAAGCAAATTCCACTTATGGTGGAAGCGTCACCACGCCGCAACTACGCCAATGCACACACCTATCACATCAATTCAATTAGCGTTAATTCTGACCAAGAGACTTATCTGTCCGCCGATGATTTACGAATCAATCTGTGGCATCTTGAAGTGACCGATCAAAGTTTCAATATAGTCGATATTAAGCCAGCTAACATGGAAGAGCTAACGGAGGTCATAACCGCTGCCGAATTCCATCCAACCGAATGCAATGTATTCGTGTACTCAAGCTCGAAGGGCACAATACGTCTATGTGATATGCGTTCAGCTGCGCTGTGCGACCGACATAGCAAACAGTTCGAGGAGCCGGAGAATCCAACGAATCGCAGCTTCTTTAGTGAAATAATTAGCTCTATAAGCGATGTAAAACTAAGCAATTCGGGTCGTTATATGATCTCTAGGGACTATTTAAGTATTAAAGTATGGGATTTACACATGGAAACGAAACCAATTGAAACTTATCCGGTTAGTTTTTTTTTTTTTTCTTTAATAATTCATTGTATATAAATGACTAAATAAATATTTTCTTTTACAACAGGTTCACGAATACTTACGCATTAAACTCTGTTCGCTGTATGAGAATGACTGTATTTTCGACAAATTCGAATGTTGTTGGAATGGCAAGGACACTTCCATAATGACGGGCAGCTATAACAATTTCTTCAGAGTGTTTGATCGCAATTCGAAAAAGGATGTCACATTGGAGGCGTCACGCGACATTATCAAACCAAAAACGGTGCTTAAACCGCGTAAAGTTTGCACCGGTGGCAAGCGAAAAAAAGATGAGATTAGTGTCGATTGTCTCGACTTCAATAAGAAGATATTGCATACAGCTTGGCATCCGCAAGAGAATATAATTGCTGTGGCGGCCACAAACAATCTGTTTATATTTCAGGATAAGTTTTAGCTAAAACTCTCTCATCTACTTCAGTTCTACTTCATCACCACCACCACCATTATGACGTCGTTAAGAATAATTATTATGCTTAATTCTAAATTTTATACTTATCGCTGCTGCAAATGCTATCACTCACTACTACTACTAGTTGCTATCAGTACTGTGTAATCAGAGCAAACAAACAAAAAAACAAATATTACGATCAACTTTTGATCGTAATATTAAGCGAAATACGAGGACGGACATGCAATCTAGACGAATGCGTCGGCGTAGGCGTTGTCTCAACTCATAGCATCATACATATATATATATATATACATATAGTTAGATATAACTCACTATTAGCGCTAATAATTAACGAAACAAAATCTTGATTGGCAGTTGATTATTGATACATCTATAATACGGTGTGTGTGTATGTACAAGCCTCAGCCGAAACAACAAAACACGTAAAGTTTTTAGTTTTAAGTTTTGCACTCAAACGCGGCTTGCAAGCAACGTGGAGAAAAAAGTGTGTGAGAAGTAGAATTAAAGCGCGGGAAAGTAAGAAAACAGCTGGCTGCGCCAGTAAAACCAAACCATATAAATCGTCTACTATTGCGCACAAAAAAAAAAAAAAAGAATAAGAAGAAAAAACAAGAAAACAATAAACGCCTTAAACAAAAACTTTGTACAGTACTCTGATTACATTTCTGTTAAATTCCTTAAAACAATGTTGCCTCGGCTATAGACTTTCAGCTACTTTTCGAAGAGAGTGTGTTTTTTATACCATATTTATGCGAAATCAGTAAGAATAACAACTATTTATGCAGTAATATGTTTGCCTAATTTGTAATAAAAACAGAAATTGTTAATAATAACTCTTTTTTTCTTTTCGTTAATACGAACATATAAAATAAGTTGGAAATTCACATTAAAAAATAGAAACAAAACAAAAAAAAAATATATCAATAATTGTAGTTTGATCTTAGTAAACTATAACTTTTAAATGAAAAAATGGGGGATTTCAAAGCTAATAACGGCATATTTAACATTATTACAACATTACCATGCTTCGAAGAGCAAAAACTAAAATTACATATTTAAAAAATAATAAAAAGACAAATATTGCTTTAATATTGAAGGCATTATTTATAAGCGCATATGCAGTGATGTTCAAGTACATAGCTGAGGTTGTTCTTGAAGGATACTCAGCTGAAATCTTGTGCTATTGGCTAATTAGAAATGACAACAAACACAAACAATATATATTTTAACATTTACAATTTTTCTTTTATGTGCGCTCTACTTGTCATTTAATTTTGAAAAAAATAAATAAATTTAGCGCCTAATATTTTTTTGAAAAAAAAAAAATCATACCATTCAGGGCCTAATATTATTTTAATACAATATAATATTCGTAAATAAGTCTTCAATATTCTTATATTCTTATAAATATATATAAAATGTCTGGTAGTATCGCCCATACTGCTGGAGTAAAGTTAGTCTAGTCTTAGTAACCTTCAATTTTTGTGCTATCCGTTAACGAAAGCCACGGAACTCGACGAGCAATATTGTTTGTCATACGTGAAAAACTAACAATTTTATTCAAATAAAATATGGTGTAAGCGTATACAGTGTAAAAGCATTTGACTAAAAAATCAGTTTCTCATTCATTTTCATACTTATTATAAACGAATACTTTTTTATGTCAATACAAAATGAGTAAAATCGGTTTCAGTATTTACAGTATATTCGTACATAGATTTGTAAGAATCTGATAATTTCTAAAACTGGCCAGATCTAACGATTTCATATTATTCCCCATAACGCAATGCAGAAATTATATATTTTTTCACAATTAATGTGTTTTTATTTATAAAAAGCGGTTACGCTGTTTGTAAAAATTCGGCTCTTATTATTTTGCTATGTAAAAGTAAGTGTTGTGACGTCTATTTTAAACTTTTGAGTTTTCTGCCGCCAGTTTGTATTTCTGTGAACATTTTCATTCCACAAAAATTTGCCAAAGCAAAGCAAAAGGAAGGAAAGTTAGTGAAATATTCTTCTTTAACATAATTTTGTTTTCATTTGAATAATAAATACAAAAATAATTGGTATTACTCACTTTTTTTTTGTTGATCGCCAGCGCAAAGCAGTGAGCATAGTGTTGAAACAATAATTTTTCTTTTAATATTCTACGTTTAATGATCATAACGACGAGCTTGAATAGCCAGAACTAAATTTAAAGACAACAAAAAATGAGTTAGACATTTAAAAGCCTACGTAAAAAAAATTAAAAAAAAACGAATAGAAATTACAAACATTATATGCATCATTTCATTAAATTCAAACTTTACTCAGATCAATTTTCGAGGTCATTGCGTGTTCACGCAATTAATTATGACAAAAGCGTTTTTAAATATTAAATAATGATCATTATGTCCATGCGCTTAAGTAATTAAATACTTATTAAAAACAAAAAATAAAATTAATTTAAAAGAAACGAAAGCATGTAATTAAAAATGAACAAACAACATTGTTTGATGCAAATAAAACTAAATATAACACAAACATAAATGCAAAAGCAAGTTGCAATAGTCACAATAAGCTAACAAATTATTGATAACTTGTGAAAAAATAAACATAGAAATAAACGAAATGGCATTATATGTCATTATTAGTAGCGTAAGTCGTATGAAAGTGAATATTTGTGGTTAACATTATATTTGAAACATTTAAGTTACATGTTTGTAATATTAAATTAATTACTTTACTAGGTATATATGTACATGCATATTTAAATAGCGTAGAATTCGTCAAGCTGTATAAATGGGAAATCAACTTTTATAGCGTTTAAATTAACTGTTTCGATTTATTTTCCACAGCAACACAAACTCATGAAATATGAAACGAATGGAAAGTGAAATAGCAACGAAAGCCATTGGTAAAAGCTGTTAAAATTTCAAAAATTGTTTATTCAAATATATGTATGTGTCGAGATTTATTTTACGATTGCCCGAAAAGAATTTCTTTAAGTCTTTTTTGCGCACTGCTACATCTAGTTTGRATAGTTGTTGTGCGCTTAATGTGGAATCACTGAGAATTGTTAACTATGTGCTGTTAACATAATTTTTCTGAAATTAAATGATATGTTTTTCTATTTCTTTAATTTTTTTTTGTTTGATGGAAATGGGGTGAGACCCTCGAATATATCAGTAAAATCCGGGTATATATTCCGGGCTGTTGTGGTAATGGCTGGTATTTATATGCAGAAAATACCAAATCCAGCGTTAAGCTATCTATGGAAATAATATACTACTTAAGTATCACAACAGCAACAGAAAATATTTTTTCCATTGAATTTCATTTATAAGAGGTATTTCGATTTTCTAGGGAGTTTAGGAAAAATTTTTTATTCTAAACATTGTTCTTAAGTGCAACAACAACACTTCTAAATATTGGCTAATATTTATTTGTAAAATAATAAATGTGTTGACAGAAAACTTAACCATTTTATTACCATTTTCGAAGAATATGTATTTCAATTAAAATGCATAAATAACTGTTAGTTGATTCGAAAGTTGTTAATTCACATTTTTTCATAGTGTGCCGAACTGCTCTTCCACAAAACTGGAAATAGCAAAATTTGTGTAATCACACGTTGGCAAAGGTGTAGAATTTGTTTGTATGTATTTTTGTATTAATCAAAAAATTCTTTGGTTATTGCTGATAATTTGTCTCATTATTAATAAGTTCGAATTCAAATTTTTGAGAATTGAAAATTGTCTTTGTTTTTTTTTTTTTTATATACTCTGCAACTAGCATTTAAACTTGTGCTACTTAATTGTAATTTATAAAATATATTATTTAAATTGTTCATGTTTTGAATATTCAGTATAGCAGCAGCAGTAATGCTAATTATGCATGTGCATCAAAACCGTATATACAAGATATTTAGCTATATATAATATGTTTATGTATTATTCTAAATATTAAATTATCGTGTTATGATGTATACATTATTGTATGTATATATGAAAAAAGGAAATATATGGTATAATTAGAAACATATATATATTATATATAATTTACTCAAAAATGCAGTGCTTCTCAATTTATAAGGTATGTGTATGTATGTATGTAAGTAAAACGTTACCGAAAGAATGCAGTTCAGTTATCAGTTTATATAAAATATATAAAAAAAACATAAAAAAGAAAAATAAAATAAAAACTATAATAGAATAATTAATTGACAACTAATGCATCTGCACACATCAAGAAGCATAATAAAATTAAGCAAGACTTGTTAGATAAGTCGTAAGGCCATGAACAAGAAACATTGAAAATATTTTTGCAGCACTAAAACATTTAATCGCGCTAAAAAACAGAGCCAGCATTATTAATAATTAAGTATTTAGAAAACAACAAACAATAAAGAAAATTGCAAACAAAATTTATATTATAATTCATAAAATGTTATGATGCTGAAAATCACAATAAAGTGCGAATGTTATTAACATTAATACGATTGTCAGTTAATGCCTGGTGGTGAAATAATATATATGGGGTTGTCTAGAAAAATCACTTTACCAGTTTAAATGTCAAGGTCAACTAAAAAGTACTCATTGACTGTTACGATAAATTCAATTGCTAAATAATCTTTGGGTGTTTAAAACAACAACAGGCTGCGAGACAGCTATCTTCATTTAACAATTCACACAAAGCATAAAAAGGTATAACCAGATCTTTATATTGGTTTTAAGCGATCTGTTTGTATGGCATCTACACGCTATAGTAATCCAAACTGAACAATTTCTCCGGTGATTGTACCGTTGGCTTGAACAAATTTTCAGCAGATATCTTGTCATATAAAAAAGAACATACGAAAAATTTCAGATTGATATCTCAAATTTGAGAGAAGAATGAGCAAATATATAGATAGACTGACCGACGGATACGCCTAAATCTACACAGGTCATCATGCTAATGTGACCGGCGTTTCCCCTTATGAGTGTCACAAACTTTGTGGCAAACTTTATAGCCTGTTTAGGGTATAACAACATAAGATAGGAATGAAATAATTAAAGGGAAATATTATATTTGAGTTATTAGTTATAATTTGTCATATTGATGTACCTACCTGTGTTCTAAGTAAATATTGCAAATTGACTGCTAACCAATTCCACATCATCAAAATTATTTTCTCTTGAATATAGCCGCCATTTACTTCTTCATTCAATACAAGTATTTTTATTTATCACAGGCAATGCACTTTTATATTCTTTTAAAATTTGCAAATGTTGTACATATTTTTACTTATTTTACATTTGAATAAACGCAATAAGCTTTTCAGAGTGCAATTTTAAAAATAAAAATTCCAACTAATAGCGATTTGCACTGTAACTACTCGTTACTACTTAGCTTCCTTTCACAGGATAACTTTTCAGAACGACATATTTTTTTTTAATTTACAGAGCATTATTTTTAAACTACTATCCGCACTAAATATTAAAATTTTTATACAGATCGAAAATATTTAAAACCCATTTGTTTAAAAAATATAACAAAATAAATTAGTAATTAGCATCTGTACAGCTTAGTGAAAGATAGAATTGAAAAGAAAACGAGAAACGGAAATAGGGTTGTAGGTGAACAAGAAAATATTTATGTTTAGAGTGTAATAAAAATGGTTAAATCTCATTCGGTTTAAAGTTAACTTCAACTGCTTAGTTTTTACATCGAAAAATTTATTGAAGATTGAGTAATTATTATAAATAATATTAACTTACTGTATATTATTTAAATGCGACACTGCATCGTTAATCGACATTCTTTTCATTAGTTTCCGCTATTTTCAACTAGTTAGTCGCCAATTTAAAAGTGTTAATTAAAAAATTTAGGAAATTTTGTTCTTACAGTTAAAACATTGATAAATTATAAGAAAAAAATCATTGCATGTATAATTTACTCCACTGAATTTCATATTCGCTATAAATATTATTAATTAAGCGTTCAATTTGTGAGTAAATACAAACTAGGTAGAAAGTAATGGCGGCCTGCCAAAAGCAGTTGAAACTAATGAGGAATAGTTGGTGTAGAATTAAAATTAACGCTTTAGAAATTCAGAAAAATTGTCTATTCATGTTTTAGATCGCACTGTGTAACATTTTCGTTACTTTCCGCCATCGCCAACGAGTTAGAACATCTGTTAAAAAGCGCCAGCAATAAAATTTAATTAATTATGGTGTAAAATAACATCGTATTCGTAAATTAAAAGTGTAACTCTGAAAATGAAGTGTTTACAAAATTAGTGAGTAATAGTGTCATTGTCACATTGTGAAGTGTGCAAATACATAAATGAGTGTGAATTGTGAATACAATCGTTATAATCATTTACAATCCTTTGGTGGAATATATTTTCTGGTAAGTTTCTTTTATTTTATTTATTTATTTTTTTTTTTGACATTTTTGATTTTCGTCATAAATCATACAATTTCCTACTCTTTATTATCAAAGTGAAAAATACATATACATCTTTTTATATATCAATAGTTCATTTATTTATGTACATAGAAATGCGCTAAACTACAATACATTGTGACTTTTACAATAAGACCCTGCGAAATTGTTGAAGTATTTATAACAGACTTAATCTGACTATCGGATCGGTGCATATATCTTTATGTGCATATATAAAACATGCATTTATAACAAGTACGAGTTGCTGTCTTTTTGCATAATGAGTGAAATTATTAAATATATTGAAATCAGTCAGCTATTTAATGTGAAAAGACATTTAATTTTTATGTTGCACTCGTTTAAAAACTGCTCTTTTCGGAGAGTTTTACATGAAGCGCAGGAGCATATGTGTGCCTTTTTCTTCTATTTCAATCATTGATCACGTATTAATTTAATGAGAATTTGCACATACAATAATAACAGTCCCAAATGGCAGGGAAATGTAACGACATTTTGTAGTGCCCCATTTCGTATATTTGTAAAACTGTCAATAATATGAATTTTCCAACCCATGTTGGCATGTGTGAAACTATTATAATATACAGTATCGGGCCATGTAATATTCGGCGTGATTTCCAAAATAGCGGGCTCCTCATTGGGGCAAATACTAATCAGTGAACGATTGAATTTCTTGAAACTGGGGAAATAATCATCCAAACGACGATCATAACTGAGCGGATATTTGGAGAGGCATAATGGACCGGCCGCAGTGGGTTTGGGGCGACCGCGGCGTGTGAATTCAACACCAGCAAGTACACGGATTTCACTTTGCTTTGCATCACTAAGACGATCGAAGCCACCATGAGGTTCATCAGTTATAACCATTGGATGATAATGTTCTGGCGAATGTGGATTATTGCCACCGCGTACCTGTTAAATATTAGAATTGTTGACTCGTATATATTCTTCACTTTAAAATAATTTATTTCAAAACTGAAAATACCTTGAAGGCGTATGTAAGACCACGCTTCAAATACAGTTCAGGCGTCATATATCCGTTAATGTACCAAGCCAGACCGCTAGACACGTGTCCGGTAATACCTTGGTAGCCACGCAGACCGCCCGAGGGTCCAAGATATGCATTAAAAGTGCGCAGGGTACTGAACGTGTACAAAGAAAATACCATAGATTTTTTTTTACAATATACACAGTTACAATGTAGTACTCACGGATCATGTAAGCGCACACGTTCCCATATCTGTATGGGTGTCTCGGGTGCCTTTGTAAAACTAAAACAATCGTTTATAGGCTCAGTTGTATTGAAATCGATGAGTATATCACTTTTGGGATATACAAAATGAAATGCGGGTTCCGAATTTGAATCCAATTCCCCTAAGGCCCACACCACATAATTGCTTTTGTCTAGACGTATTTCTTTATCGCCCGGATCCGCTAATAATAAATTATAAATTTAAAATTTTGTAAGTTTAAACACATCATGCCATAATTGAAGAGTACTCACATGATATCAGAGTCCGCCGAAAAGTAATTGTATTTATACCGTCTTTACGGCTATAAGTATTAAGCTGAAAACTGTCCAAACCGCCGACAACATCATCGCGACAAACACCCTTATTTTGACCCAACACTTGCACGCACTAAAATGTCAAATTAATGAATATAATTTTTGTATTATTGTCACATTACTCTATTACCGGCGCCAAAGATGTAATATTGTAGTCTACGGAGTAGCCACGTATATCGTCGATATACGCGACAACCACATCGGCGCCAATCATTTGACTTGACGTATCTGAACCGGATATACCAAATGACATGTAATCATTCTTTTCCACCTGACCGGATAGCTGTAATGTTATTTGTGGGCCAAATACCTCCCAGGAGACTTGCAAATTCTTATGCAATTGCCGACAATTTGGCAGCGAGAACTCATAGGGCGTTATTTTCACTAACGATGGTGGTACATTTAGATTGTCGGCTATTAAAATATGTCCGTAATTCTCATTATCAGATAAATCGTATATGCTTATCCAATCGATGTCAAAAATCGTCTTATCACCGGGTAACTCTAGCGTAATAGTCTCTTTCTCATATTTCCGTATCGGATCCAAGCTACAAAAAATATGGAAAAGTGTTTAATCTATTATGTAATATCACTACAAATACTCACTATCCCATTTCGTCGGGTATCTTGCTGCCACGACTAGACGGTTGTGCACCCACACCGGTCCAAAAGAACGTACGCTTACCCAGTCCATCATAAGTGAAATCTTTAATGCGTATCGTCTTAGAGTCGAGCATCTCGAGAGCACTGCTGCTGACATTGTGACTGCGGCGAGAGAAAGTACCGCCCGCTTGTGCACGTGGCGGTTCGAATTCTTCCGGTATATAAACATCTCCGAAGTTATTCTGATTGTTCAGATCGTAGACGGCTAACCATTTGATTTCGGTTATTTTCTTTCGATCGGGCAGTGATAGCGTGAAATCCTTGTTGTGATAACGATCTAGTATGTTAGTTCTGCAAATATTTAAAAAATTAAATTGAAACAGTGTTTAGGCTTATTGGTCAATTTAATACATACTTGCCATATTCATCTGGCACAATGAAACCCTGTGGACCGGGACGATTGGATGCGCCAGCCCAAAAGAATGTATCAGCGCCATTGCCATCGTAATTGAAACCGATTATGAGAAAGGTGTACTCATTAACGGCATACACATCGCCTGATACCTGGAAAGTTTAATGTGAATAATTTTAATCAAAAATGTACAGTTATGTGAAGCGTCTTTTGTTCATTTCACTCACCTGATGATGATATGAATTAATTTTGCCTAAATATTTTCCACGATATGGACCATCCTCTTCATCTTCAATGGCCACTGAAAATTTAATAATTTCTATATATAATGCACATATATTTTTAATGCTTATGTATTTTCATGTAATAAAAAAAATAATTTCATTGATTTGTCGACAACATTTTTTAAATTCAAAATAATACTCAAACCATCGCTCTGGATACCATTCGCCTCCAAACTTCTTCCAATTCAAAATTACAATTAAAGACTAGGAACCCACCACAGGGATATCCAAACAAATATTTCGGCATCAGAATATATTTATTTTTGCTGCGCAATATTTCCGTATTCAAAATTATTCGGTATGAAAGGTAAAAAATAGTAGCGAAATAAATCTTTTAAAAGTCGTAGTTTACCGAGTGACCGAATAGTATTTCGGCAAACACCAGTTTTAGGAGCACACTTAGTGTAACAGCCTTAAAAGTTTAAAAGTTTACAAAATGGCGGCTTTTAAAAGATATGAATTTTACCCAAAATTTTAGTCCTCCTTAAATTCAAAAACCCATGTGGAGGCCACTATATAGAGAATAAATTAAATAGTGATCGGATTAGAGCGTACTGTGTAAAAGTGTCGCTTCAGACCTTAAAAAACAACAGCTGACCAGATATTCATCATCCGCCAAATCTTTGAAAAGACCCGTGAAAAGATGATCGACACGCGCCAGTTCTTCGTCGATTTCAAAGCTGCTTTCGACAGCACGAAAAGGAGCTGTCTTTATGCCGTGATGTCTGACTTTGGTATCCCCGCAAAACTAATACGGCTGTGTAAACTGACGTTGAGCAACACCAAAAGCTCCGTCAGGATCGGGAAGAACCTCGAAAAATGACTGGCGTTCTTGTAATATAAACTCGGCTATTAAATATATAAGAATAATCAAAATGTAAGTTTATGAAAAACGTGATTAAAAATCAACTTTAGAAAGCTGTTACTCAAAAACTATTTGAGAAATCGATGTAAAATTTAATTTTGTTATTTTCAAAGGCAGAACCTACAAGAATATGAAAAAACACATATTTTTCTTTTTCAAATTTCATCCAAGTGTGCTTCAATTRAAAGTTTTGCTTTAAAAAATAGATTATCAAATTTTCTTTAAAATTTTGGTATTGAAATTGAAATTTAACGCATTTCAATAATATTTAATTACAACATTTTGGTTTAAAAATTAAATTTTTAACTCCAAGATTGGAAATAAGTTCGAAACTTCCATTTTCAAGCCCAAATTAATTTTGAAAATCGGCATCAAAGGTTGGTATTTTAATTTTGAAACTCAAAACCAGCATTTATAATTTCAATTTTTAAACTAAAAATCAGTATTGAAAATTGATAAAATGCAAATAATTTACATATTAAACAAGTATATAAGTTTGGCGCCCAGTGCTCTAGAGCTCTAACATAACTCAAACTGGCTGAAACCAAGGACATGTTGGCAAAAAATGTGAAATTTTGATTTTTTTAATCCGATATTTGGGATTACAATTACTTTTTTCCATTCCGATATTTAGATTAAAATTTTTAAAAATTATTTTAATTAAAATATACCATACTACTATTATACGCAACGCTTTTTGAGGTTAGTGAATTATTAAAATATTGATATATCATTAAAAATTGACGCCTATTACGAACTAAAATCATACACCCGATATTTTTAGCACAGACTGTACAAAGGTGAGGAAACAAGCAAGCTGAGCGGCTTTTGTTAAAGTTACAAACAAACACACACAACTACGCCAAATATACCATTCTTTGGCATGACTCATAGTTGTATTTTTTTTTTTTTTTTTTAAATAAATGTAATTTTTTCCGTATATTTGTTGGTCTCAGTTAAATTTCGGTGAAGTGCTTATACCAAATTACGAAGTCAGCGCTGCCAATACTCAAGTAAATGCCTTTGAAATGAAAAGAGTTAAGACACAAACTTGCAAAGTGCTCACGGAAATGCATAATCAAAGCGCTTATTTACTTCTACCTTTTTTTTAASCATGTATTTTTCAGCATGCTTATATACATATACAAACCGCGTGTTTTCCCCTTTGTTTGTAAAAATCTTATTGATTAATGCCACTTATTTACAATATTTTCCCAGTAGTTGCCAAGCGTTTTATTTTTTTTATTTTTTTGTTATTGTTCACAAATCTGCGCGAATCTATCTAAAACTATATGCATTTAAGAGTGTATATATGTCTGTATGCAATATGTGCATTCGCACATGTCTGTCGAACAACTTATTCGTTCCACGCCACCAGTTTCACAGGTTTTGCTTTGAAAGTGAATTGGAATTTCGGTATTGTTACAGTTACCACACTTTCTTAGCAGCTTAGACACTAACTCTAGCGAAAATGAAATAAACACGGCCAAATGAAGCCTAAATTCACAGCAATYCACACACACACSCACACATATTGGCACGCTCACATACACACACACATGCACACGCCTCGCTGTTGTAATATTTTTTACGACTTTTCCTTTTGTTTTTGTATACTTACGGCTGCAGTGCAGCAAACACGCTGCCAGTAGTAGGACTGTCAGCCAAATTTTCTCATTTAAGCGGAAATTTCCGTGGGGATTTTTCGCTTTGTCACTGCAAATTTGATGACTGCGTGGCCGCACCGCTTTGCAGTCGTCACAATTTCCGCTTTTGCGCGCTGCCAATGAACACATATCAACGCCGTAGCAAAACGCTCACTGAATTTCGTTTAAATAGGTGCTTAAATTTTTGAAATTGTTGCGTTTTACTTGCAAAACCAAATAAAATAAAATTAATTAAAATTGTTAACCACACATATTTTGAAGCTATGATTCACTTTCCCATAGACACGCATCGGCACATATATAGATACTACATATGSATGAACGTTTAACGTAGCAAACGCAACGTAATAAATCGTATGATCGACGCTAACACCAACACTCACACATTGCCGTTGTCCACACGAACTGTAAACCGCCCAACAGCGCCCAAAATATAATGTAGCAATGTCAGCGACGCATGCGCGCTGCTTGGCACTGTATACGGCGTGTAACTGTGTGCGTTCGTTTGTATATGCGTACGCAGTGTTACAGTTAAAAACGAAATGCTGTCTGTGTATGTAGGTTTCACCACTGTTTTCCGTGTATTAGCGGCAATGCTTTTGACTCACAACCTCGTCAATGTTTCCGCAGCRACTGATTGTCCAATATTTGGGCTTTTTCACTTCAACCTGTTGAGTGCAAGAAGTCGCTGAGCGTAGGTTTGGTGAGAGCTTTCATAACATAATAAAAGTATAACGTTTAACAAACGTACTGCAGTTTACTCAACGAATCCATAAATGCGTGCGCTGAACAACTAAGCGACGCGCTCAATTACAAATAAAAAGTTGATAAAATGATTTTGGCGTATGTGTGTAGTTATTATTGTAATTATACTTTGAACAGGGCATATTAAGTTTGCCACAGCATTTGTAAGAAGTTCCCAGTGGTGGGTTTACAGATTTGTCGCCTGCAGTCTTTTCAATTTTTGCCTCCTTTATTGACCACCGAAATTCGATACATTTGATTACAAGGTATTTTGCAATTGTCCATATAGAGGCGTTAGGTGTTTAGTATAATGTCTGTAGCACTCTATATTTGTATTTTTGTTTTGTGTCTCTTAAAATTTGCCGTCGTAGACTACATTGGCTCAGCTTGCAGATTAATCCGCCGCTGTAAGTCCCTCAGTGTTTGAAATATCGTTCGTAACCGTTGAAGGCGGACCACTACAGCATATACATAGCTGTCATACAACCTAATGCAAGAAAAACAAGTCCTTGTATGGAAAAGTTTTTTATTTGACAAGATATTTTCACGTAATTCGGCATAGATTATTGCCCAAGGCAAGGGATTGTTCCCGAAGGTAATGATTGAAGGCATAAGATTTTTAATAATTTTTTCTTGACATGGACTAGTCCTGTGATCATTTTCTGAATTACTTTATTGTAATAAAAATAATTTTTAAGATTTTTGTTAAGGATTTAAATTTTAAAATCTTTTTTGTTTTCGTTATTGGATATTCCGCACCGCCGCAGCCTTGTTTCAAAGGTCTTCCAGGAAATTTGTTACAGGATCACGGCAAACAGAAATTTTTGAAATGATTAGTCGACTATTAAAGCACGTTAAATTTTGAATATATATATTATTTTTATTAATTTAATAAATAAAATGAGTCTTCCAAAAAATGTTGTCGAAAATTTCGTTTTTTCTGCTTCGAAGTGTATATAATCTCATAGCAAATCCATGAGTTTTTGTGTATCAGATGATACAAACATGAGAAATCGTGTCCGCCAGTGAAAAAACGCATCTCATTCACCCGCCATTTCTCCGAGAGATGTCATAAAAAAATTCCGAAAAAATTGTATTTTTACATTTCACGTAATAACTCATGATATGTGAGAAAATTTTATTATAGAATAAAAATTTCCTTGAAAAAAAATGTCAAAAATACAGGCCAGATTACCCTACTGATCTCTTAAGGATCACCTACAAGCAGAATACACTGCAGATAAAACAAGCAAAATCCTAAACCTTACTCCTGCTCATTTCTATACTCACATAGATGGCAGGAACAAAATAAATTATCATTTGGACGTGATGTGCTTACCTGTAAGAATAAAACAAAAAATATTATCTAAACGGATATAGATTTAAGCTACATATAAAAAATGAATTTCTTTCACGTAAGCAAACTAATTGCGTAGGCTTTACAAACTTCTACCGTATTTTAAAAATCCATGAAATTTATTTCACAAGGTATCTTTAAATCGAAAGTGGCTAATAAATTCAAAATATTTTAAGATTTCTACAAAAATATATGTTTCAATTTATTATTTAACAGTGGCTGTAAGTCCAAGGTGTTTTGAAAAGCTGCTTACAGATTTAAAAGCTGCAAGCTTTTTGGCATAAATTTTGATTTTCTGATTTTTTTCTGAGTACAGAATAGGGAATTTTAGAAAACCTTCATAAAAATATGTAAAATTAAAACATACTAGAGTATTTGAAAGATTTACTCTTTTCCATTACAAATGCTCAAAACTGTTGCCTACTACTGTTGTAGCCAGCAATGGAAGATTCCATATATTTCCTTTTTTAATTACATATTTTAGAATTTTTGCTGCTAAGCAGCTTAGTGCAAAGCCTATCACTATTACAAGCGAGTTATATAAGCTACACACGTATATACATATATATAACTACATTCATACATATATGCATGCCACCAGCCAACACATCTGCCACATTTCAATGGAACTTTAATCCAATCAACAATGTAAACACTWGCTGTGGCTTATGAAAAAAAGATCAAGCAGTCAATTGGCAAATATTCAATTAATTGACAACCAATTATTACTTCGTCCATGTCAGTTAAATCGGAGAAATTGAAAAAGTTCAAGGAAGTTCGTTAAGACATTCTTAGAGCGAAGTAAATAGAGCACAAAATCGAAAACCATAGAAAATCATTAAAGGCTTCGTTGTTCGTCCAACAATTTTGTTTAAATCGGTCCACTACAGCATATACATACATAGCTGTCATACAAACTGATCTATCAAAATCAAGTCTTTGTATAGACAATTTTTTTATTTGTTTATATTTTTAATGTGACGTAACTATAACTGTTAGACATATGCTGTCGCTATATTTTTTAGATAATTATTTGTTCTGCACAGTAGTTGTACATTACTTTATTGTAGAATCCATAGTATTAACAGAACATCCTATGTAAGGAATTTTTTAGGTAATTTTTTCACGCCTTGCATTACCTTTTTCCCTTTAGTAAGGATACTCAATTTTTTTGAAAATATGGTATAGCCTATATTTATCGAAGATAAAAMATATTTTCACAACCGAGAAAGAAATTTTCAAATTCGTCAGGTATTTTCGGAGCATATTCAAAATTATCAAATTTTTTATTTTATAATATTATACTGATTTTCGGTCCGACCAGACATTGCAGCCGATTGGAAGTTGCACACCGACAAACACCGCCTTTCTTGTGAACAGCTACCTAACCAAGRCCGGCATCTCAATACTTCCGCAGCCGTCCTACAGCCCAGATGTGGCCCCTCGTACTTATTTTTGTTTTCTTACCTGAAAAGGTCGATAAAAGGCAAGCATTTTGAGATGACAAACGGGATCCAATCTGCATCTCAAGGCTAATCCGGAGTATGCCTTCTGTGGCGCCGTCAATGCTTGGAAATATCGCTGGCAGCGCTGTATCGACGCAGAAGGAGCCTATTTTAAAAGTTTTTAAAGAATTGTAAAGATTGGTTTAATAATTTTTCTTTTAATCGACTCTCTTCTATTACTTACCTGACAATAAATATTGCCTTCCTTCGTGCAGCAAATGGTTATCTACTGTTCAGTGCACAAGATTTTGGTTGTTGTAGTAGCGGCAGAAAACATTCTTCAGGTAATTAAGAGGAATGCTGCTGAATTGACAATCCTTGCACGGATAAAAAAAATCCGACTCCGTTTCGTTTACTTATACCCGACTGTCGTGGGAACGGTCTTTTTTGGTCTTCCCTTTAAAATTAGTATACCATTAACTGTTACAGTTACAAAGTGCTACCAGCAACATACAAAACCAATTATTTGGTTGGCAAAAGAGATAAGTAATTTTGTGAGAAAATAAACATTGAAAAATACAAAAATATTATGCAATTTTTAAGCCTCCTTGGCGCTAATAAACTGCTACACTTACAAATGCCAAAATAACTTCATACAATCAATTTTGTTCATCAATATTTATATTTATTTATAGTTTATAAATGTATATGTATGTATGCATGTATTTAGTATATATATTAAAAGATATATCATGCTGTACGTATGTATGTATTCTCATTAATAGTATGGTATATTAAAAGATACTGTATATATGC
>NW_017536629.1:4452734-4455971 GCF_001853355.1 Bactrocera latifrons
GCACATAATTTAATTAGCAATATAAAAACTGCTAACCTCTGATGCTGTAAACGCAAAGGAGGCGGCAGACTTCAAGCGACATCTGTCAAAAAATAGCAAAAATCAGCCATTTTGAAGAAATTCTTGTGCATTGCAAGCTTGCAATGGGTCATACACATCTAGATGTGTATAAGAGACAGTAATATTTGTATTATATATTCTAAAATATATAAAAACCAAAACGGTTATTTGAATTTTTTGCATAAATTTTGAAGTTAATTCAAATTCCCTTTCCAGGCCTCAGATCGCCCGTAATTGATTTTTGTTTTCTTTTTTTTATCTTATGTATCTTTCCAACTTCTAAATTATTTTCACTTTACACGACTTTTAAAGACCTGCATTGGTCTATAAGAGTAAAAAAATTTGAAAATTTTTATTTTACTCACTCTATTGCTATAATTATAAGGTTGTACAGCAACATGTAAGGCCGTTGATTTGGCCTCGTTTTTAGCATTCACATTCATACCGCAATCTAGTAATAGTTTAACAACCATATCGTTGGGAAATACAATCTGCATGAAAGCAAATATATGTAATCGTATATGAATATTTATAAATTTTCGATTATTATATTCAAATTTCAATAAGAATACGCATCCACTTACGTTTAAGTGGTTCTCATCACTTAAGTAACCGCTCTTGATGACATTCAATCGCGACACGCACAAATGCAGCAACGTATCGTAAGTGCATGCGCTACGCACCCTCGTATGCACCAAATCGTAKACAGCATAATAGACATCTTTTCTTTTTTCAGCTGTATCCGAAGTACCAATTAAAAGGTAAATCAAATGAGCTATGCATTTTAATATGCGATCGAAATTTTCTTGCTGTTTACGATAAACCGGCCGTATCTTCAACAGCTGTTGTGCCTCGGTTACGGTACCACTTAGTAGGCGGAAAACACCAATTACATCTTCGAAAACTGGCAAATGCTCATCTTTTCCCGCATCATCCTCAAATTCTTCGTCAAAGAATTCACGTATGTCTACTTCGCGATGCTCTAGCTCGACATTACGCAAATAACGTTCATGCAAATCGATCATTAGACGTACTAATGTTTGGGCGGCATAACACGTATCGAAATGTAGTATTGAGAAATGCGTAACACGTACTTCTAGCAAGAGGCGCCACAAATCGATACATCGTTGTAGTTGCAGTGAGTCCGCATATGAGGCGCCACGAAATGTTAAACGGAAGAGCATATCTTTGTGCGTTAAGCCAAGTATACGCTCACATATCAACAAACTTTGAATACGCATTGCATCCACATCGGTAGCAATATTGTCGAGCTCTTCYAGTGTTGTAAACTCAATGGCATTACCATAGGCTGGACGCAGTGGCACCATTGGTCGTTTTTCTACACACAACATTATAAAGATAATTTAAAAATATATATATTTTTTTTATTTATAATAATATGTAAGAGACAGATTCATATGTATATATCTACATATATACATACATATATATATATATATATATATGTTTGTATAATATAACATTTTTTTTATCGTATCGTATTATTCGTATGCTAAGTTCTATCGTTGAACTCAACAGATATAATTGTAAATAACTTGTTTTGTAATAAGTATTTTATAACTCGAATTATTATATGTCAGTATTTTCGTATATATTATAGTAGGGAAGTTCCACTACTTTGCGCTTACACTATTTGTTATTCAAGTTTTACATTTACAACTTAAGGGAAATTTCTTTCATGATATATCAGGAATATAACCTTGTATAATGTACATATATGCGTGATCCGCTTATTCATGTTATTATTCATGACTATGTTCGAAAACAATAACCGAAAATTCGACCTAAATTTTTTTTGGGTAACTGCAATGCAAAGTGGCACACTTATATTTGTGGGCGCCGTTGTAGATTTTGTATTGATATGATGTATTGTGGATGAGTAATTTAAAAAATAACGCGTACATTAAAATATTTGCAAATTGAGGTGCAAGGAAATTCGTGACACAACGGCCTTTTAAAGTTCGTTAAACTAGTCAGTCTAAGAGATTATTGTTTTCGAACATTGACTGTGAGTTTTAGCATACATTCTTTGATTATTTTCTTTTTTTTAATTTGGTCACTTATATTTCCATATTATTGAAGTATGTATATATGCACATTTATGATTTGTTAATATTATTATTTTTTTTATAATACTATGTAGATAAATACGTTTGAAAAATGTTTACATTCAGACCTATGTATGCTTTTGGTATTTACGTATTTTTTAAGGTTCATGTTGTCTGACAAATTGTTCGAGCAATTTTGGTAATTGATTGCGGTAAGGTATTTTATATTTACTTATTACAGTTGCAGCCATACACTTCAGATTCATGTAATTGATTAACGGTATTGTATTGATGGGATTGCTGGCGATTAAGTTAAATGGGCGTTCGTCTGATTTATTCGGTTGATCCAAATCCGCACCCCTTTCCAATAATAAATGTATTATCTAAAGTAAAAAAGCAATGGAAAAAATTATTGTAACTGTAAGTGAATAGACAAGTGTAGATAGCATTTGTAAGGAAAAACAAGTCACAGTAGAATAAAACCCATTGGAAAAGAAAAATAAAATAACAAAAATGAAAGGGAAAATAATTTACAAATAATCTAATTTACAATAATCTAAATTTGAAGGGTTAAAACGGTTTAATTCGATTTCTGTCACAAATGCAATTTGAATTTAGTGGGTTATTACTTTTTTTGCATTTTTTTAGAAATCTTACTATGGCGGTGTAAACATTTTTTAAACCATCAGAAAGTAGGGACTTCAACAAAGAAAAATCCTACCGACTTTAACCCTGTTCCGCTATTCTTCGTCAATACGGCGAAGGACGATTTTAAATTCGTTTGAAAACAGTTTTTCCTTATGTATTTTGTTCTGATTTTCCGTACAGCAACAATTAAAAATATATATGAATTTCGTTACTTCTTGACTAAAAATAAAATAAAAGAAAATAATAAAATCCTTTTTGATTTATTTTTGCTCCCGAAATGTTATATAACGTAAGTTAAGGATGACGTTCCAGGATTAACACAAAAACGGAACGTTACGTGAGAATTTTCTATTGCAAATTTAAGCGTTTTTCCATTTCAACGAGAAAGAGAAAAAAATATATATTTTAAATAAAGAATATATTTTGTTTGGGGCAAGAAAGGAAAATTAAAAAAAAAAAT
>NW_017536629.1:4462031-4467172 GCF_001853355.1 Bactrocera latifrons
ATAATATCAATTTTTTAAAAATGTTTGGTATTAAAAATTAAATTTTAAATTTTTTTGTCAAAATTCCCGAATTAAATAATTCGCAACCCACATATTAAATATGTTTTCGCTTACCGATCAGTTCGTGAGCCCCGGCCATGCGTTTAGGTGAGTATTCTAAATGTGTTTTCAAATAATCGAAAATTTGACTTGCTCCTTTAATGCAAGCGGTGCGCATGGCATCATCACCGTAGCGACTCTTCACATATGGRTCGGCTCCATGTTCCAATAATAACTTGGTAGTTTCTAATCTGTTTTTGTTATTAAAAATTAAAAAGAAACTTTGGTAAATATATAATATAATAGTGTAAAATTCGACTTTACAAACCTATGTTCCTGTATGGCATAATGTAGGGCAGTCTTCTCTTGTATATCTTTGGCGTTGACATCAGCGCCTTTTTTCAATAAATATAAACATAATTGTGGTGATTGCACGGAATTAATCAGACATGTGCCACCGTTAATGTTGGATTTTTGGATATCGGCGCCAGCCTCAACCAAATATTGTACTGTAATATCATAGATATTATTTTAAGATGATTTAAGATGATTTTGATTCAATTCAATTCAGTTTCGTAAATAATTATTTCATATTACGCTAACAAATAATTACTAAAGCAACAGTAACGGTAGACTTACCGATCTCGACATGTGTCATAAAACAAGCGCTGCGTACCGGCGTTGAACCTGAATCTGAGGTTGCATTTATATCACAGCCAATGCGTATTAAATATTTGACCATCGGCAATTTTCCAGACACTACAGCGCACCAAAGCGGCGTTACATAATGAAAGGTATGATCTTCAGGTACCTCATATAAGCCGCGCTGTTCAATATCTGCTTCACATACAGTGACTAAGTATTCCGCAATCGTCACACAACCCCGTTTGCAGGCGATAAAGAGTGGAGCACAACCATTTCGCATTTTCTTAACGACTTCCCGTCGTATGTCACGGCAGTAGCTAAAAATTAATAAAAAAAAAGTTCAATTTGATGGGAAAGAAATTACAATACCCTTCAAACTTCATACAAACATTTCCATACAAAAAACAGATATTTATGGGTAAGTTTGTCGAAAGCTATATGCTAGTCATTAGCACTAAACAATTTCTTAGATAATTTTAAAGATTATACCGTAGTTCTAAGCAATAGTTCGAGCCAAATTCCGTTAACGTATCTGGTCAAATAAAAAAGTTTTCCATGACACAGTTTTGATCGTTCAGTTTGAATGACAGCTGTATGCTTATATAACGTATATTATACGTTATTCCAAAAGAAAAAAGGAAAATATTTAAAAAGAAACCCGAACTACATGAATCTCACCTCCAATACCATTCTGAAATTCTATCGGGTAAATATTCAAATGCATCCAGACCAGTATTTCACGTAGGTAAAATTATGGCATTTAAATAATTTTTGTTTTAATTTTGTGGCTATGCCGAACACGTGCATGTATGCACATATACATATGTATATGTATATAATTATAAATATATGTATGCATATATAAACCTTTTATATATAGATATACATATATAAGCTTTACAGATATGTATGAATATAGCATTAGCAGGTTTGTTTTTTATTTCAATTAATGCAACTACAGCAAACCGTAATATTGCATTACCACCAAATATTTAACAGTAGTTAATGTAAGTGTTGGTGTTTTTTATTCATTTTACTTCAGTATTGATTATTAATTATTGTTATATTTACGTACCTTTCAAGTTCATCCCGTATGCTTTTTGTTAAATTCGAGTCTTCCTTACACCGTTTACATTCCTCTATTAAGTCATAGTTTAGTTTAGTGATTTTCCTCTGCATGCTGGGTACAATAAAAGATAGCCATCCATTAACTCGGTCCACAGCATTTCCATCAGTCTTCGAATTTTGTCCCGTGGTGGCGCGTTCAGAATTCSCACTACCACTACTCATTACTGCGCCTAGTTTTCGGCCTCCAGCTGTTTCGTCTTTAAATAACCTCTATTTTTTGTATATTTTATCGTTGATGTAATTTCTGTTTCCACATCCAGAAATAAAAGGTATCTATATTTTTGTACACTTTTTCTTCAGTAAAAACAATTTACCTTTTTTTCCTTCTCCTTACTTATAACTTGAAATTTTAAGTTTTTATAAGCTAATATTTGATTTACTCGTATGCTTTCGCACTATGCACACTTTTTATGTTTAGATTGCAAAACTCACTTCAATACTTTTAAATTTATGGTGTAAATAAAAATAGAATTGTTAAATTACTTGACAGAAAAAATCGTTTRTTTTGCTTTCGTCTCGCAATGAATACAAGTAAACTGAAAGTGCTACCAGTAAACTTTGTTCATTACAAATATGTAGGAGGATGCCACCATGGATGCCATATAAGAAAATACTAAATACAGGGTTGCTACAACTTTTAATTTTTTGGTCTGTGTGTCAACCTGTAACATTCTTTCTTGTGTTGAGTTGGGTGAAAACAAATTAGATATGTTGTAAAAAAAATTTACATTTTTCTGTGTTAAATGGAAAGTGAAGCTTTAACATTTGAAGTTCCAAGCAAACGTAATTGTGTAACTTTAATAATTTCAGCAAAAAAATGCATAACCACTGAATAGACAGACAGAATAAATAGATCGCATGGAGCAAAGCGAACGTACCAAAGAGAACATGAAAATAAGACTAGCTTTTGCGAAGAATCCCCAGCTAAAGTAYTCAAAATTCTGGTATCTAATGAATAGGAATGATGCTAGATCCAATKTCAGGCAACCACCATTACAAGAATTAAATCCACGAAAGCAATTTTGAACATTAGTTATGGCATGGAGTCGCCACTTTGTCAATTTTTGTTTCATTCCATTCGGTTAGGCCACTTGCATATGTTGAAGCAAAATGACTGCCACTATTTGCAGTGACATTTAACAGAACATTTGAAGTAAAATTAACGCGGTGTGTCATCACCGGGTTGGATTTTTCAACAGGGTAATGAGCCAAGGTCGTTAACGAGCAAAAATACCACAGGCCAATGTATCCCACTGATTCGAATAAATTGCAAATCCTGCAGGAAAGGTATTTTGCTCAAAAATGTCCCTAATAAAATACTAGACGAAATAAAATTTCGAAATTTTTTATCTGATTTTTATTTTGTTGCAGGTGGCTTATCAGTTAGAGAATTTTCGGGACATAGAAGTTTTCATTAAAATATACAATTTTTTCAAAAAATTTTTTCTATACATTTTTATTTATTTACATCGCATAAAGTAATTTTTATATGTGTAATGCTCTCAAGTCAGTTGTATTAATAATCGTATTTAAATAGGAATTAAAAAACGCAAAGGAATGCTATCCAATTCAGTCAGCAATGCTACTTACTTCCGTTTAGTTTGTTTGTTTGAKTTCCGCTAAATTAAGCTAACTCCTGYATTTTTATTCGAGCTTCCTTCATTCACAATAACAGTAGCTCTTGAGACAAACTTTTATGTGTCTGATATTCAGATTCAGCGCAATTATCCTTCCTTTTGAGGATACTTTAGCTTTGATTCACCATTTCTCTACTGGCTAACTTTTTCGTTATTAAAGGCTTTACTAGTTGGAGCAACAACAAAATAAGGTGAAGAAAACGGTACAAGCGCTTGTTACCATATCTTTCAAAGATTTCAAATCAAGTTTTATTATTGTGAATGGCTCAATTGATACATTAAAAAGCTTTTTTATCGAACGGCTTGGAGAGGTTCTTCCTCGTCCTAGCGGAGCTTTTGGTATTGTTAAACGTCAGTTTACGCARCTGTAATAATTTTTGCGGGGATAACAAATTCCGACATAGCGGCATAAAGGCAGCCCCTTTTCGTGCTGTCAAAAGCAGCCTTGAAATCGACGAAGAGGGCGTGAGTGTCGATTCTCTTTTCACRGATCTTTTCCAAGATCGTCAATATCTGGTCGGTTGTTGACTTTTCAGGTCTAAAGCCACACTGATAAGGGCCAGTCAGTTTTTTGACAAAGGGCTTTAATCTTTCACACAATATCCTCGATAGAACCTTATACGCGATGTTGAGAGACTTATTCCACGGTAGTTKGTGCTGATTGTGCRGTTTGCCTTTTTGTGGTTGGGCAGAGCACACTTAAATTCCAATCGTCGGGCATTATTCGCCTTATTTGCCCACCCTGCTCGGCAGCTCTCATAGGTGCGGTCCAAGCGCTCATAGAAGGCATCTTTAAACAAAAAGAAATATATATTTCATGTCTCATCAAGCCATTAAGCCGAAAAATGGTCATCGCCATAAAATTTCATCTAGTGTTAAGCCTTACAGCAGACGAGTTGTATATAAAAACTTCAAATTACAGCCGTAGAAATTCATGGTTTTTATAATACAATTAATACAATATTAAAGTGCGTACTCGGAAACCCCTATTAACAAGTGATGTTAACTAAACAACGATAGTACTGCTATACCGACAAATCCAGGGAATCATGGGCCAATGTATTTTTAGTGCTGAAAACATGTTAAACTTATTTAGTTGTGATGGCAAGCAAACAATACGAATTCGCGAAACGAACGAAGAGCTTCTATGGAAAACTTTAATACAATTATGAAAAACTGCAGTGGTTCAGACAAGGCATGGAGATGCATGCCGCCGAATGAAGTTGAGAACCTGGACTTTGTTCATATATACACCTTTGTGTTCGTTTGAACGTTCTGAAAAGCAATTTGCAAAGTTTCGCCCTCAATTTGGGGCTTGATAGCGCCTGGTATTTCCAACAGGCACACATCCTATGTATAATGTTAAGGAGGCTTTGCTTTAGAATGTACCGAAACAGTTCCATTCGCCCCACACTATCACCGGACCTTAAACCGACAGAACATATGGTGGACGAATTAAAAACACGAGGAACTAAATGATTTGGTGCATGAGTGGAAATAAACAATCATTTGGAGTAAAAAATCTGGGGGGAAAAAAAAATTGGGGAAAAATTAAATTTTTCTTTAAAAAAAATGCCTCCATTTTGCCAATACTTTAATTTTTTTAACGCAGGAGACGGAGAATATCTTTTCGTTTAACGAGAATTTTTCGTTTTTACGTTTCAACCACGGAGAAGGCTACAATCACTGCCT
>NW_017536630.1:0-18378 GCF_001853355.1 Bactrocera latifrons
TATAACATATAACATATATAATATAAACTTATCCCGACGTTAGGTTTTACAAACTTCGTCGCAATCTTAATATAATTTTCCTCATACAAATATAATTGTCACTTCCATTCATTTTCATTTTCTTTTTAATCAAGGTTCTTTAATTTACCCCAGATATTTCACTTACCACATCAGCGGTTGTGAARAATTCATCCATTTCTTCATCGATCTGTGCATTGTAGTCCTCGAAWGGTTCGTATTCGTCTGTATATGTGGGTTCTTCAAAGACATCTTCATTATAGGTATAATCATCTTGTGGCCATGCATTTAGAGGTGCTGGCAATAGCGATAACCAAGTGGCACTCAACGACACCAAATATTTCATTAGAAAAGTGGAGACACGATGTGGCTGTAGGGAAGTGCTTGCAGCCGTATACGGATTGTCAGAGTCGGAGCAAACGCCCTGGTAGTCATTGACCGTGACACGTTTATAAATGCGATCCTGTACCAAGGAATCCATAATGGTACCATCGATTTGACCGAAAAACTTGCCTGATTGTTCACTCTGTTCCGAAATGATGACAAAGCCGTTGTTGTCCAAAACATAGCAATCAAGATCGTCGGAAGCGCATGTGCGGCGACAGCCTGTCATGCCGGTGCACTGGAGAGAGAGTAATAACCACGGTATTTTGTTATAATTTAAAGCACAATTGCGTTACTTACGGTTGAGGTTATGTTTATGAAATGTTTCGCCAACGAGTCCAACTGGAACTGTAGTCCCACTACYGCGGCTATTGCTTTGTGGCCACGATGTTCGACAAATATAGCATGCGATGCGGTTACAAGCGTCGTATTTAGTTTGGGTGCATAACCATTGGCAAAGGGTACACTGTAGACAAAGCTATCTTGTTCGACGGTATGCTGGTCCACGGCGCGTTTGTACCACGGCATATCCATGGCACGTGCGTTATCTTCACTAAAGTGGCTACAAAGAAAYAAAAATTTCAATATTCGTTGTRAATTTAGTTTTATGGCTTAAGAGCTTACGGATCAGGTGAGTCTTCAGGTCTTTTGATATGATCAATCCAACGTAGCAGACCCGAACGTGTGGCCACAAAAGATGTTGCAACCAAAAACTTTTGATAGCCTTGTCTGAAATTATATTTAAGAGTTGACTTACTAAAGGAATTGGAGATGTGTGTTTTTCAAAATATTAAGCTCAAGCTGCAAATTTTACAATGGTTAGGTGCTTATTTCACTTTCTTTCTAACTCCAGCTACTAAATGCGAATACCGATGTCGGTCCTTTGTGAGAGCTAAAGCATATATTAACGATACGAGGTTTACAATTTTTAAAGTGCCTAGTGGTTAAAGTTATCTGACAGGTGTGAATCAAATTATCTGACAGGAGTGGACCCCTGGCTTCAAGGGTCTCACATAAGCTACTTGTAAAGTACAAATAGTATAATAAGCAGTTAGAAAATATATTACTTTTCGATGACGTTCCTATTCTTACAACAGCAGATCAGATCTCTAGTGATCAACAGTTAAATAAAATTAGAAGAAGCAAAAGGCTCAAAGAGAAGATTCGGTATATAATGAATTTTAACAACCGTTGGTTAGCTTAGATTAGGTTATTATTGTGAGACCACGAACAGTTCCATTTGGACAGCTAGAGACTATTGCCGATTTTGATGTGCAGAGCTCATAGGTATTAAAAAACCAGCACATATGCTAATAAGCCATTAAGTACCAATAAGATAGTGTCCAGTTAAATGATCGGTATCATTGTGGGCATTTGAGCTTTCCTAAGAGCAAGTACTTAAGTAGTTCAATAGGCCTACGTTCCACCCAGGGCCGGAGAGTTTTCGACACCGCAAAAGTGGTGGTTGCTGACAATCGAATGCTGAGTTCGTAGGAGGATTATAAATATACGAAGACCGGCAGCTTAATGGCTTTACTGTTTCCAACAAATCCGCTGTAATCACGTTTTAATAATTGTTATGCACAAAAAATCGGTGCAATAATATTTATCAATAATAAACGGATAGAACTGTCCGAATTCAAAGGCAAAATAGCATTGGAGTAAAAAAGAAATAATTTTCAAGCACTCATATTAACATAGGCATATTATATAACAAAGTAAGTTAACAGCAGCTAAAATAAGTCGTAGATCTAAGTATATTTGGGTAGTCCACGAAAGCTTTCATACTTGTGGGAGTAGCTTTCATATTTAAAAGCTTAGAAAAGCTTGTCTAATGTAACAATTTCCGTCGGAACTAGCGTAAATATAATATGTAGCTTACAATATCCAACACGTCTCTAGGCAGCATTAGCTTACATTAACATCATTTTCGAAAGCAGCGTAGCGATAAAATTTATTCGGTACGAGAGTAATTTACCTTTTTAAAATTGCCATTAAAGTGGCTATTGGACTAGATATTTGTTTTTGATATTTTTGTTTGTTTATAAAATATATATTATGTATAAATGGCATAGATGAGTAGAAATTATTGCATTTGTAATTTTATTTGCATTACAACCAACGCGTATATCCATTAAGTGATTATTTATATAAGAAATATATGTAGACCATTAAGATAGTAACCAAAACAAATTGCAAGAAAGTAAAAAAGAGTAGGAATACAAATATAAAAGAAATTTGTGCTTTAGTGCATAAAGTTTTTGCTTTAAAATTAATAATTTTCAATTAATAAAAATTTTTAAATGATAATTATAGAATTCTTGTTTGTGCTGGAAAGGGTGCTTTTAATCAAATGAAATCAAATAATATTACGTAAAAGAATATTGTAAATACTCTGCACGAATGGAAGTTGTTTATTTGAGTTGTGAAGTTGAGTTGAGCTAAATAGTTAGCTAAGGTTGATAAGGTTCGAAAAGGTTTTATAATTCTACAAAGCGACTGAAGGCTATTGAGCAGAATTTGAACTATATTTTCCTGAATAGAAGAAAAGATCTTTGGGCACCTAGCCAACGAGTATTGTCCGATAAGAATTTTCGAAGCGTTCAAAAAATAACGTTCCTTTCCACAATTAACTCGAGGAAAACTGTTTCCATTTATTCYAGCAATAAGTTATGTTGTCCATGGCGAGAGCACGTATTTTGTGAAACACCAAAGGAGATGACTTCTCAACGGCTGAATTTTCAAAATTTTTAAATAAAATTTCAGGAGACATTGCTCAAATATGTACCTTTCATATGTCATATTATATTTTTGAAATATATATGTTCCTATTAAAAAAAAAAATTGTAAAACTACCTTTCTTATACCACTGAGACCCACATAACCCCTTAAACAGGCTTCCTAACCAAGCATCCTGAAGGTCCCAGTGGACTAAGAGTACAAGATATTTAAATACCAATTGTACATTTGTGTGAAGGTGGTAGATCTAGAAACGTGGATGACAAGCTGAAAATAGGAAAGGAACATCTGAGAATAAAGACAAACCTTTTATTCTACTTTTTGAGAAGAAGCCACTGTTTAGTCTGAGAGAAGCTAAAAACGTTTATTTGAAAGGAGAACATAAGAATGTGACAGCCATTTATTCAGAAAAGTGTTACGCACCACAAAAGGGTGAATGTTTTTGCATGCTTCTATATTCATGAATTTGGGATTTTGAAGTGCATCATAGAAAATCAATGATAGGGATAACCATGATTGAATAATGCAAGAAGATAATGTTCCGAAACATACAATCAGACTCTACACTCAATGATGTACATGAAAACCATATTGCTACTTTAGATTGGCCATCACATTACCAGACTCCGATCCATTAGAAAATGTTTGACCATTCATAAAAGCCCAAATATCAAGATACCTGGAGGTCGTTTTTTGTGAAAAATGTGGAAAATTTAGTTGCGAATTGCCATCAAGGATGTAAGGTTATAATAGACAACACGGTAAATTGGAGAAAGTATTGAATAAACGTCAGCTATAATAAAAAAAAAAAATGTATTTTCTGCACATTTTCATATTTCTTACAACATATTTCCCAATAAACACTACCCACCTTTTGAAAAACGAAAACGTTATTTCTTGAACGCCCTGTAGCTTCTCTGTGAGAGGTCCCAATATTTGCAAGAGAAATTTTCTTCTTCTCGTAGACTATGACCCCGACTGGGGCATATTCTTAGTTTTAGGAAATGAAAAAAAAGGAAAATATTCGACTCTCTTTTGGAAGAGATATCGCACAATGATATTAAAGAACGCTTGGAGCATGTAAACCGCGACTCTTCTCCTTCTTTTATGAAAACAACTACCATGGAAAATACGTGAGAAAAGACCACGTTCACGCTGAACTTGGGAAAAACCAATTGGGTGGTAACTTCCTTTGACGAAAATTATAAAACTACTTTTTTGTCGAAAAAGACAATCCATTTCGTATTAAAAGAACCCTATCAGTTTGAAGCTGCCGTCAAATAAATAATCGGTTTTAAAAGAAAAGTTGTGAGAAAGTTTTCCTCATCCGCTATCATTTTTCGTTTACGAATCTAAAAGTATTTTCAAAAGCTATATCTATCTTCTTTACACACTACAGCATAGATCGATACTCATTATTCTTGTAGACTTATAAATTCTTCATTGAACTGATTTAGAGTTGCAACCTGAATTTGTTGTACCTCTTCTCATTGTGCAGAGTCAAATCAAAATAGGACATCCAAATTTAAAAGAAAAGAAAAGAATAAATGCATGCATCCTTATGCAGCAAGTGTTGTTTGGCACATACTGTTTATCCTCCTTTCCATTGGACGTTCCAGTTGAATTACGATCCAGACCATCGGTTACCATAGCATCACGCACTAAACTCTGTACCAAGGTTCGATCGCAATAATAGGGTTCGGCTTTGCGAGAACCTTGCACGTTATTTAGATGCTGAGCAAAGTGGCCGACAGGTGTCACGCCGTGCATGGCATGGTGTGGTTGTGGTGGTTTTGGTCGCACCTGTGAGAAAAAAAAATGGCTAAAGTTAATTGAAACTGTTCGTCAAATATTTATTTTTTTGTGCATAACTATTTTAGCAGATAATATTAAATGTCTGGCTTCTAAAATTTCTATTCTATTTCGAAGTATTGCTTACCGACATCCACTTCCAGCCTGGCCGTCCTGCACGTCCCAAGAAATGTAAGACCTGCTCTTCCGGTGAGCCAAAACTTAATTCTTGTTCACGTGAGGCTGAGAGATATTCGCCAGAGCTTTCACGCTCCTTCTCTAAATCGCTAACACTATTGTACTCACAGTACACCCAATCGGGATGTACGCGCCAACTGTCTCCCTTAAAGTACTCGGTCACTGTAGGGTAAGAAAATTCCGTGAGTGGAAATATAAGGTTAAACTGAGGTAGAATATTTGCCGTACCATTTCTGCGCGAGTGCCTTATTTCCTGTTGGGAGACCAATTCGTGGCTGCCATATTTTTCAGGGAGTACAACAGCTAAGGTAAAGGGCGTATCTTCGATAGGTCCATAAAAATACCTGAAATCGATGAAAATATTATTGAAATATCACGCATTGACTTATCAGATACTTTGCGGGTACTGGAGCCTACCTTTGTGTACGCGCAGTTACCCTTTTCATTTCGTCAAAGTGATTGAATACCGTGAATTCGGTTTCACCCTCCTTGGGCATGAGCATATCGTTGCGCATCTGTTAAAAAAACGGTATTTGATAAACTACAAGACTGTTTCAAAATTACATTCAGTCTCCACTCACGTCATATAAGAGATTCTTATTCATTTCGACAATTTCATGCTCGTTGCCCACTTCGGTTTCCGGCAGTTCCAACTCCGTTACGTCGACTGACGTGTACCGCGGCCGCAATTGGTCAATATATTGATTACCATCACTCAATGGACGCAAATCTGGATGATACAGTACACGTCCATTATTATCAACGATAAACGAATATCCATTCGGTCCCAATTTATGTTGCGGTATCATCTTACGTATCTCCTCGATGGGCACATCGGTGCCAACAACACCGAGTAAATTTGCCACACGCACCGAATGGTTTCGTCTATCGAAGACCGGAGTTGAAACTGTCGTCACCAGCCTGCGCTGGTAGTCAGAGTCACGCGCCAAACCACCAGTCTTGCCGGCAACAAAGACTGGACTCCAGTGCACTGGATGATCAGCCTGATACATTATCATTGGACGTGCCATAACCAGCGCATAGTCGATAACCTTTTTGCGTGCCTCATCCATATCGTTGATTTGTACAAAGAAACCTTTATTGGAGCAGGCCATTTCATGCAAATTGCTGCGACTACTCGAGTCGGAACCGATAAGGTAGGTGAATATTCGTACGGGCATGTGAGGCCAATTGTATTGCTTGATTATGTCGCTATGCGTCTCCGAAGTACTCTCGGTAATGAGCATAATGGCTTGATTACATTGACTGCCTTCGCCGGATTGATTGTACTAAAATTACAGGTAAACAAAATCAAGACGATTAAGCATGTTTGGAAAATATTTAGTAAAGATAAAGAACCAACCTTGTGAAGCAAGCTGAACGCATACTCCAGACCAGCTGTGAAATTGGCAGTATTTTCGAGTTTAATTGCTTTTACTGCGGATTTGATTTCCTGTATATTGTCTGGGGTGGCGCGTACCATGCGATCCTTAAAGCACGGTACCGGCGTTTTGACATCCTCCGCAAATGTAATCAAGTTGACGAAATCGTTTTCGCCCAGCGTGTCAAGTATGTTAAAAGCTGTAGCCATAGCGAGTTCGAAAGATTTGTCCGACATGCTCGACGAGGAATCCAATAATATCATCTGTATTCCATCAAAAGAAAATCGGTTAAATCTAGCATTTCAAACAAACACAAAAACTTACAATATCTTTTGGTGACGATGCGGCTTGCACGAACCAGTTTTGTGCGCGAAAGTCGTGTATTTGTTTGCTGCCCTTCGAACCCTCGGGTGGCCATGCAGTGCCAGGAAAACGACGTAGGAAGCCAGTTGATGAGCCGAAATACTGCCAAGAGAGCGCTGGATCGCGTTCAAGATTGTTTTGAAAGAGTGGATCGAGATGTGCGCTCCACTGAAGTGCTGACTTTACATCAGGCTCGTCAAGCGAGACAGAGTTCGGCACTAGAATGGAACTCAGACTGAGGTTGACGGGTAATCGCTCGAAACGACGCATAAAACGTATGTCCATATGCCGCGCACCATCCGCCAATTTACCATCCGAATTGTACTCGTTGATGCGACGGGCATCGTAGTGTTGATTATTTACCGTCGCGGAAGTACTGTGAGAGTTCTGTGATTCCAATTCGGAGAGAGCGGCCTGCTCTGCGGAGTCCATAATGCGCTGTAAGAAAAAAAGAATTTAGAATGTTAGTAACCAGATAAAATCAAAATATTTTGAGTTTCTAATAGATAGTAAAGTATACAAGTTTCCAAATATGGAAATATCATACACAAATTTGAAATCATAAACTTTTAATCTAGTTTTCATTTAACATTTTTATCAAATATTTCATAAACTTTTAATCTAGTTTTCATTTAACATTTTTATCAAATATTTGATAATGAGAGTACATGAAATAAGTTTGTATTTTATTGTCGAATAAGAGATTGAACAAAAAAAGAAGGAATTTGTTATATATAGGTTTGTTAAAAGCGTTAAAAGCCCTAACACCAATTACGCACCACTCCTCACATGTTAGGGTGTTGTAAAATATCTGCTCGAGTAATTATGCAGTGATTGCTGGCTTTATATCAAGTAAAAATCCACACATGAAAAGCTAACTTTATATAATTGTTTCTCAGCTGACTGACTACATTAAATTTTTTCTAGAAGGGTTATTGATTTAACTATTTTAGGAATTTTACTCCAGTGAAAACAATACTTGCTGTAAGACCCTGGAGAGGTTACTGTTTTAAAAGTTTTTTTTTGCTTTGGTTCATCGTGTGCATTATTGATTGGACTTCGGAATGAAATTATAGGACCTTGCTTTATTCATTGTTACATATCGACCCAAAAACTCGGGTTTATTAAATATCTGAAAACACTGCTCTGAATCATCAACTCGTCGTTGTTTTCGGTCAAAAGTGAGCTCGCGCGGCACCCACTTTGCACAGAGCTTTCTCATAACCAAAGGTCTGTGAATGGTATGATGTACAAGTTTAGTTTAGTTGTTATCTTTAGAGTGCTATCTCGATTAACTTCACTTTACGGTCATTCAAAATTTTGATGTTTTCATCGGTAAMAACTCATTTCACCACGTCTAAGCTTAGCATACCAATCTTAGGTGGTTGATTTTCTTGGGGCAGTGTCATCAAGTCAAGTTTTTGCTTCAACAGTATTTTTTCTTTGATAAAGCAATATTTTATCAACACAACAAATTCCTTTTTTATTCTTTTTTCACAATAAAAAAAGTAGATTCCCTTAAAATGATATATAGTAATTCAAAATAAGTAATAAATAATAAGTAAATTTAGGAAATATGGTGTAATATAGCATAATAGTAATCCATGGTTTGATTTCATTTGCACTTAAGAAAATATTTTGTTAACACCCGAACGTCTGTGTGAACCTATTGTGAGCCATAATTTTTTGAGTTCGTATATAACTTCGGTTATCTTAGAACCAGCATCAACACCAACAAAAATATCAGCCTCGAAATCCAACGCATAATCATGTTTGCCAGCAAACAATTTTGGTCTGAGTAGTCTACTGAAAAGTAAAGTTCTCTCTCGCCGAACAAATACCAAACTCTACAACCACTCCCGTGCATCAAAAATGGGTTAAATCGGGTCAATACTTTCCCGAGCCCTCATATACATAATACAATACAAAGACTTTATGTTGAAAGCAGAATGAGAGGCGAGAGAGCGCATTTTACTCATAACAAAGTATCCTTGTGCTTAAAATAGATAAAATTGGAAGAAAACTTGACCTAGTCCCTATGCAACTAATAGCAGGACTTTCGAGAAACTGGTGGACGTTACTACATATGATTGGTGGATGAAACACAGGGATATTTTTTAGCATGGTTAATAGTTAAATTAGGGTCGATACTACCCAACTCCGGTATACTACATCGAATGATTTTCGTTTTTATTGGTTACGATTCGCCACATCATATTACTGACTATGAAAAATTTTAAACTTCTGCTTTCGGAAATACCCAAGTTATATAAAAAATTAAAAAAAGGTATCATCAAGTGCATGATATCGTTAAACAAAATAACGTAAAAATAAGAGTTTTTTGTTTTTGCGAAGTTATCTAGTATTGTGCAAAAAATTCAACTCAGGATTGTTCTATGATATTCAGAAAATGTGCGAAAGGACAGAAAAAAAGTTTGTGTAACTAGCAGTATTGAAGTTCATGTTAAAAAATCGATGATCCTGAAACGAGAATCGCATTACCGACAGTATACAAAAAAATTGTGTTTTCAATCGGAATTTAAATCATATGCAAATGTATACCAAGTTTATTCCAGAGACTGTAAATCGTTCGAAACAAAAAATATCTCAGTGAAACAATATGGTATGATGCTCACAGAAAAGAAATAGGGAAAATTAGGGAAGATAAAAATAAAGACATTGATTGTGCTAAGGCGGGCTTATGCTCTCTATTATGGTATGTATGGATATGCAAGCGGTAAAGCTTATTCACTGAGTGCTCCGGCGAGCTGATTCACTCAGACTACAGAAAGTTATTTGGTTTCTATTATCTTCAACACAGCTGATCAGAATCGGAGGATAACCGCGCTTACTCCCCATATAACGGTACTGTTCAAATTCAATTTTACCTMCGAGATGGTATGAGAAAGCGTTAWRGGAGACGTGGAGAAAATTATACGATGGGCGTTGTACCGCCCACTTTGTGGTGAAATCCCATACCTCGGGATCCAATGGCACTTTTCACATATTACTCTATCACAGTGTGCAAATAAACGAAATCGGACCACAACCACGCCTACTTCCCATATAACACAATTTCAAATTCCATTTGATTATTTTACTTTCTAGTACACAAATCAGGAAATAATTAATATAACGGGCTAAAACGTTGCACTAATAATGCCTTTGAAGTATGCCACCTTAYGACCAAAAATTGTCCAAATCCAAACAAAACTGTTCAAGCCCCTACGTACCGAATATGTAGATTCCAGTACCTATAATTGATTTTTGACCGAAAGTAACGTTAAATGTGTGAGATATRCCATTGAAATTCAGACMGAAACMTTTMCTGATAATAGCAATTCTKTGTATCAAAATAGGGTTGAATCGGATCATTACTTCCTTGAACCTCCATGTACCTAATATAAAAGAATTTCGACCTTCCAGTTGATTTTTTACTGGATATCTCAGCCAATGTTTGAGTTATATCAAGGAAAATTACAGAACATATTTTACTCATGGCAGTATACATATCTTTGTGTCAGTTGGTCTGATAGCTCGATTTACTGTGGAGGAAATATAAAAACAATAACAGCAAATTAATACATTTAAATATACTAAAAGTACGCAATATGTATCTAATATTCGCCTACATACAAACTCAACTGATCGTAAACAACAACTTTCTGTTGGCGCACACTAACCAATCTCCCGTTGGTCCCCCGATTGCTGGGATGAGAAGAGCGCTTGTGAATCCGACTTCGATGTTTATTGTAATGTGTCCGACGAACTCAATAATATTTACATCAGATTTCTTTCAAACTTCCAACAACTGTTAGCATATTCTTCCAAATAAACAAAGATTAATATAAATTTTCTACTTGAGGGCAAATTTCAGTAAATTTTACTTAAAACCCGTTATTTCGAAGTGACAGATTACAAGAATTTTGCACAACTTTTAACACTGGATCTGAGTCACAATTTATTGACATATTTAACGCCACAAACTCCTTCGATCAAAGTCCTTCGCTATGGCAGTTGAAACTTAGGCTTGATTTAAGTCAGAACAAACTACCAGCTATTTGGCGCACTGAGACCTTCGGTAATACTGCGCAAAGGATACTGAGAAAATTTCGATACAGTTATATGGGCATAAATTTGGCTTTAGCCGATGGTATTAATTATATCAAAAAGCTGTAACCAGAAATTACGAAGGTGGCAAGTTTAGCTCGACAGTAGTCAATTTAAGTGACAATCGTTTGGGGGAATTCACTTTGGATTGGCTTGTAGCAGCGAACATAAAGTGCCCTTTTGGAATAAACCTCGAGCACAATTTGATTAAAAGCTTGTTTGCTTTGCAAAATTCCTTCAGCACAACCGAAGATTGTGCACGTGAAATCAAAATGACTGGCGAACCGGTCGTATGCGAATGTAAATTTGCTTGGATTTGCAGTGAAAGATCTCGCGCAGCTGGAACGTAATGAACTGTGTGCTTGGGAACCGGTAATACGCCCCAGCAAATGTTATTGCCCTGAACATCACTTGCAAGGCTGCGCAACATATCAAACAGCTCAAGAGTTCGGTAATCGATATTACCGATACTAATATCCCAACTCAACGTGTCGCACAATAACATCACGAACATACGTCTCACTCAATTGCCAATCGCTTAAAATCTTTAAATGATGACTTTTTGCGTACATACCTCAATGACAGCACAAAACTACAATATCAATATCTCAGTGAAAATGCCTGGTTTTGCGACTGTACCTCGCAACAATTGCTTTGTCGATCAGTTACTCTGTGATAATCTGCAGAACGTTACACTCCATACAGAAAGTGTGAGAAATTGTGTCTAACTCCCGTTAATGTTAAATATTATCAGCACTTGAATGCTACTTTGATTACTGTAGCGTTAACTATTATTATTTTACGAATGTATAATATATAAATTGGAAGTAAAAGTCTGGCTATTTGGCCACAACATATTGAGGTTTTGCATTCATGAATGTGAGCTCGATAAGCATAAAACCTTCGATGCTTTTATTTCATATTCACACCAAGATGCAGATTTCGTCAACCATACATTACTGCCGCAACTCGAACAATGCGAACCACMATTTCGTGTATACACGCGCGAAMGCAATTGGCTGGCTGGCACTTATATACCTGAACAAATCATCGAATCGCTGGAACAGTCACGTCGGACGATCATTGTACTTTCGCAGCACTTCATCGAGTCGGAGTTTCGCACAGCGCATCAGTGCTCGTTAAACGAAGGTCGTGCACGAATAATAATGATTAAATATGGTCAAATCTCGAACAGTGAGTTATTGGATAGAGAACTAAAGGCTTATCTGGATATGATCACATATACCTCAGTGTTGAGTCTTAAAATTTTCAAAACCGGAACATAACTCTGCAAGCCCCTACATACCGAATATATGGACCATAGTACGTAATGCTGACTTTTTGCTGAAAACATCAGTCAAACCATGTGCTATACTGTGGGAGAAAATATTAAAACTTTTAAATTTCATGCGAATACCCATTTATCGATATATTTCTTGTGTAGATTGGTATGACTGTCAGTTAAATCGGTAGCAAATTTCACACAAAATTCAAATTCAAATTCAATTTATCAAATTCTATTAAATTTTGTATRCGGAATCAAATTTCTGMTGCCGACACGTGGCTTTCGATGATAACTGTTTGCCGCGAGCATGTGTTTTTGATTCGTACAAATTATTCAAAGAGAGTCGACAACGCGTTGACGATGCACTATGTCCAGGACGGCCATCAACATCAGCTTATGATCAAGACGTCAACAAAGTAAAGCAACTAGTGCTTTAGAAACAACGATTAATAATCAGAGATCTTAACGAAATCGTTGGAATATCAGAAGAATCAGCGAAACCCATATTACTACTGGCGATGAGTGTTGGAGACTTTCGACCCAGAAACAAACGACCAACTGGTCGAATATTGTGACGAAGGCGAGTCGAGGCCGAAAAAGCCACGTCAAAGCAGGTGAAAATGTAGATTATGTTCACAGTTTTCTTCGATATCGATTGCGGTGCACTCTCAATTCCTTCCGTACGCCCAAACTATCAAAAGTTAATACTATTTGAGTGTTATACGTTGTTTGTGCGAAAATATTCATAAAAAGAGGACGCAAATTTGGGCGGACAACTCTTGGTTTTTGCACCACTGTATTTCACCGTTAACGTTGCTTAATAACCTTTTACTTAAGGTTATAAAATTATATTATTCGTCACACAATGAATTCCGATCTTCTGGGCAACGGTTTTCACACCAACTCAATATATTAATTTTAGCAGATTCGGTTGAGCTTTTATCACATTTGTATATACATACATATAAGATTGTCAAATATCTCCCTTTCGCTTTTCTGTTCTTTATTCAATGCTTCATAAAAAGTGTTACAGTGATCGGAATTAGTTCAAATATACGCCGTTTCGTTCGATAATCTGTTTCTATCTAGACGGCAATTTCATAATACACCCCTCGTAGAGTTCCTCTCCTTATTTGCAAAGAATTCGGACTTTTCACAAGCCTCTTTCGAGTTCAACTTTAACACCAACGAGGGCGTTCGGCATGGACAGGAACAGGTGTCCAGAAGATTATTTTGCGTCAAGTCAAACATCAAGCTTTKTTGTGTATCCAGCCTTCTGCAGAAGGCTTGAAATGGTTTGGTGACTAACCCCCATCTTCTGGGCGATATCACAAGATACCACGTACCGGTCTAACTCGATGTTTTCCATGATTTCATCGTCACAGGTCAAATCAATCATGCATAGCGTCGTTTTATAGGTTATGTCAAGACCTTTCAAATGTGTATAGTATTGTMAGATACGAGCTCTGTCGCGCTTTATACATAGCCGCGGAGTTCAAAAGACAAAAAGGCCGACAACCTTACATTCTTATATATCGCATTTGACGATGATTTTAATAATATAATACACAATTTGATTGCTAATTAATTAGCCAGTTTTTATCTTAGCAAGTTTGCAACTTGMAAGAGAATAAAATGTTCGTTTGCAACCGAACTTAAGTCTACCTTACTTGTTCTGTTACAAATTGTCTCGGCAACATTTGGTTTCAACAAAACRGCGMCACTTCCAACACATCGCTTCAATCAATGGATTTATTTAGAGAACACTTCGCTGAGCAGACAAATTCACATGTTGGGCCCGTAGATTGTTCACTAAGATCATGTGATATCACACCGKTAGACTTTTTACGTGGGGATATGTAAAGTGTAAAGTTTGTGSGAACAATACCGCTTCGATTAGGACTTGGAGCATTTGTATTTAAGGTTCCACAATTTTATATGCAATTCACTCTCATTTTATTTTTGTTTAYATGACATGACAAATACCAGTGTTGCCACATATTGTTTTTTGAAAAAACTTCTTTCTTTCTTTCTTCTWTTGTGTCGAACTACTTTCTGCACTGGCGGCCTTSGGCCGCGCTTAAAACCCCTGGTCGGTCCAACACCGGGAAGTTCATAGTTCTTTCGTGTCGAACTATGTTATGCACCTTCACAAAGAAATCTTTTGAAAGCTTGAATGTGCAAAACTGCTTTTGAAGCATATTTATTTTCAAAAAATACACAATAAGTGTAAATTTTTGATATAAATATTTGAATGTGTACTTCTTCTTTACTGGCGTGGAAACACAGCGCGCCAGTCGTTTCTTTTTTTCGCTACGTGGCGCCAATTGGATATTCCAAGCGTTGCCAGTTCTTTCTCCACCTGGTCCTTCCAACGGAGTGGAGGTCTTCCTCTTCCTCTGCTTCCCCGCCGCCCAGCGTCGAATATTTGTTTTCATCCATTCGAACAACATGACCCAGCCAGCGTAGCCGCTGTCTTTTAATTCGCTGAACTATGTCAATGTCGTCGTATATGTCTTACAACTCATCGTTCMATCGAATGCGATATTCGCCGTGGCCAACGCGCAAAGGACCATAAATCTTTCGCAGAACTTTTCTCTCGAAAACTCGCAACGTCRACTCRTCAGTTGTTGWCATCGTCCAAGCCTCTGCACCATATAGCAGGACGGGAATTATGAGTGACTTATAGAGTTTGGTTTTTGATCGTCGAGAGAGGACTTTGCTTCTCAATTGAAGTAGCACCTGTTGGCAAGAGTTATCCTGCTTTGAAGTTCCATACTGACATTGTTGGTGGTGTTTACGCTGGTTCCAAGATAGACGAAATTATTTACAACTTCAAAGCTATGACTGTCAACAGTGACGTGAGAGTCAAGGCAAAAGAGACAACTGTATGTTTGATGACAGGAGATATTTCGTGTTGCCCTTGTTCACTGCCAGACCCATCTGCTTTGCTTCTTTGTCCAGTCTGGAGAAAGCAGAACTAACGGCGCGGGTGTTGAGGCCGATGATAGCAATATCATGAATGTGTACCATGTAATTAAATGTATTTAATTGAAAATGTGTGAAAAGTGAGTTAAACATAGTGAAATAACGAGCATTGCTTCTACAAATTTTTGAATTTTAAATAGAAATATCTTGGAAACTATGAGGGAGGAGGGTATATGAATATAAAAGAATCGTAATATTGCCAAAAACAGGAAAAATGTTCCTTCTGATTCAATACAGTTTTTTGCACGGTCCAAAGTATGTCGAACGACTGTTTTAGCTCGGTGTCTAGTATGGCCACCAGTATGCCGGTGGAAGCCTTTTGAACGACCTCTATGTCTGGTGGTTAATGGTTCATCAATTGAAACGTTTCGGTAAAAGTTTTACCAATTTTAAAACAAAATTTAATGTTGTCTCTTTGCTCGAATTTGTTCATTTTCGCATCGATAACACAAACATACTGACACTTAAAACGCAATAACTTCACTTTCAATCCATGAAATGTCATGAAATTCTCACAGAACAATCAATGAAGATAGCATATTCTAATGCACCAGTCGACATAGAAGRCGCCAGCAGGGGCGCTAGATTCAAAAAGTCCTCTTTACTTTGGAAAGCASCTCGTATATTCACTGGAGATAACTCGATAATGTTTAATGTTAAGAACATTTTCATATAACAAATATTTTAAAACTATAGAAATCTCTGGATTCTTCTGAAGTGTACTGAATTAGGTTTAGGAGGCCCAATTGAATAAGTAATGAAGTGTCCCACACTTTAAGATGCTGCTCTGGAAGCTTAACGGTCTACCAATTTTGGCATTGTTTATGTTGCATTTATCGCTTGCGGCGTTCGTAAAAAACAATTTGAGAGGTACTCATAAAAAATGCTGTTACTATATTTTTAAGTAGCTGAAAAGTAATTTGGTGCAGAAAGCTGCTTTGGTGTGAAGAGAACTGTGCAAATATTGAACTGTCGCATTTGTGAGTATTAGAAGCCGTCCATTAAAATTGCCAACATTCACTCAAATGTTAACAATTCGCAGCCAAACTTCTGTAGSTTCTAGTATTTGTACGTGTGGACAGTGCGAATGCGTCATGTTGCAAGTAAAACATCTTGTTGCAAATCCGTTGGCAAACAACAGTCACCATTGGATTCCTGTTCGCCGACACCATTTGATTATGTGTGTGTGTGCATGTTTTTTTTTTTTTAATACTAACTGACAATGGTGTATTTGTAAAGCTGACGCCGGTGCCCTACACGGAGCTGTGCACTTTACGCCGCACTTGTCTGAATACGCTCACCAAATGTGATGCGACTGAGTGAGTGCATTTTAATGTTGGCAACATGCGTTGCCTTGCTGCCGACATATCGTGTGCTGACGCAGGGGCAAAAAAAAAAAAAAACACAGAGAAAGAGAGAAATCAGCAGCAGCGATCCATGTCGGAGGCCAAGTCAACGCCAGTGTAACATGCTGCCTGCTTTTTAATGCAATCGTCTTGCTGTTGCACAAATAGTCAAAGCGTCAACTCGCATGTAAGACAAACAAGCCGAGCAGGCAGCTAACAAACAACAACAAGAGTAGTATCAAATGCTGCTGGGTCGACGCCTTCGTAATGCATGCGCCAACACATGTCTATATTTGTATGTGTGTGCGAGCCCAGAAAAAAAGGTACACCCGGGCGTATGATAACTGTGAACGCATGCGAATTGCATTACGTTTGCTTTGTTGTGTGCAYGTGGTTGCGTGTGTATGTATGGGTGTGTGCGTTGACTTCCTTTAACGCCGCTATTTTTGCTTTGTTGTTGCTTCTACTTGCGTGTAGCGTCGCACCGGAGGCGTTGGAGAGCGTTTACTTTTGCAAGTCTGMCTGTCTGCTACTTTGTTTGTTTGCTGTTGTTTTACACTTTGTCCGTCTGCTCGACAGTTCATAGGCTGTTCTATAATCACCCATCCGCCGTCCGTGTTAAGGCGCAAAACTAACAGCCAACAAATGCGGCGCTGTGCTTTTACACAGCTATTTCGTATTCATCCTCCGCCGGTTCACCGCGCTTACGCTCGTCTGCCTGCCATTGCCTTGCCAGATGTCTGCGTGTTYATTTGGCCGGCTTTTAAATATTTTTTTGTTTTTTCTTYTCAAAATCTTCGCTTGTTTGTCTGCCTGTTCATGTTTGCTTATAAACTTACAATCCGCCGCTCTCATCCCTAAAATTTGCAATTTGGCGCTGCATTTCTAAAGTCTAAGCTGTCCATCTTGCCGTTTGCTTTATAATTCTTTCTTCCACTTTAAGCTTCTTTTCGCACATTTGTTGCCCCAATGTGAATGATTCACACTTTCAAGGTTTAAATTCCATAGTCATTGTGTTTCCTATGGATGCTTCCTTAAAGGACTCTATGCCATTGCACTGTCTGTGCCATTGCGTAAGAGTTCATATTTCCCACGAAAAAAAAAAAATAAATAATGAACGCAAATAAACACATATTTAAGAATCACTAGAAAAGTGCATGWAAACAAGTCAGTCAAGATGTTCTCACACTTTTTGTCGTATTGCTCTGCTCYTGGGTATCGAGTTGTTGGTTTCCTGCACTCTGGTGTGTGTCAGTAAGGGCGCATGTTGAGTTGTAGTAGGAAATAATTTTCTTGGTAATAATTATGTCGCCTGGGAAGATGCAAACTAAACAACCTTTTCATTAATTTTCCATTCTTTATTCTTTCAGCGTCTCTATGGTTGCAACAGTTGTTGATAAATGACTTTAATGGTGAGAAATAAGGAATGGAAGAGTTTAGTATTTGCTCATGGTTTCTGGCTGAATATTGTCAAAGTTTAGAGAGTATTACTAGGTGATTTGAAGAACTTTGAAAATAGTTATTTTAGGCAAACACATTTTTTTGTAATCCAAGGATTTACATTACTAATTCATGGGCGAATCGACCGATAGCAGTAATCTTATTTTTTGAAAGTGTAGAAAATACATATTTCGTTGAAATTCTAGTTGTAGTCTCAATAAASCAATACGTAAACAAAAGTTAAAGAATACTTCTAACTATATGTACTCACTACGATCTTCCTGTATAGTATATTCGTACKATGTGTACTGTTTCGTATCTGACTATAGAATGT
>NW_017536630.1:18788-32127 GCF_001853355.1 Bactrocera latifrons
CAGCGATGTACAGTTGGAGAAAATATATATGAATACGACAAACACATGCTCAACAGCTCATATACGTTGCACTTTTACAGGGTTTACCTTCTGTAAAAAAAAAAATATGGACATTTTGGTCACGCTCTAAGAGCGATAGTATTTACAATTGAATTCCGAGTTGGGTTTGCTGAATAAATGATGAATTGTAGATATTCCACATAGAAGAAACGGCGCCTTTACAATCTACCATAATTTGAATAAATGAGGTCGTGCTGCTACCCCGCAAATGAAACTCAATACAAAACAGCTGGAAGCATTATCAGTTCTGCTTTATAAAATGGTAGATAATAGTATTTCATTATTAAGAGTATTTTTAGCAAGAAAGTAATAAACGCAATTATTGAATTCATTTATGAAAATGTTATTAAATATGCACCAGAAGTATCATGAWCTCTGGAAAGAGTACAATAAAATTGTTGAACGCCAAATTTATTTTAAAAATGTGCAGGTCGCACTGTATCAACAACGATCTRTKGGTATCTTATATTTATTTAATTTTAATTTTAATAAGTGTTGATTTGACTGGCTGTTGTCCCAACATTCCCAAAATATACTTAGATAGTTGATAGTGCGTGACTAAAAACAGCGCCTTAGAAAGTATGGTTACTATGACTTGAAGGCATACCTATATTGCTAGCTGCAGCWATTCTGTAACTACTCTACCTGGGTTGTGGTTGCAGTCGTCGAATCGAGACTTTCAAAAGTTTATGACGTTTTGGTGTGCAACTGGATATACCCTTTAAAGATTGGCTTGGTCCAAAAAAATAAGAATTAAACAAAACAGGTGGTATTACGCTTAGATTGCACACTTGGCCCACGAAGGTTTACTTTAACCATGGCACTTAATGCCATTCTGCATAGAGCGCTCATGGATATCTCTGGAAAGTATATGATTGCATTCATACTCAGATAATTTGGGTTTGTAATTGAACACATATCTGTAAGTGTTCTGACATTTTCGCTTACTTTGACTCTAACCGGATCTTTTCGATTTTAGAGTCGTCAAATAAAACTATAGCGTCYTTCTATGTCCAAATACTATCGAGGSAGTTGTGGGTGGGTAGACCACGTTGGGGGACGACGGGCAGCTCATTGCTCTCTCGCTCTCTCTACGGATGGTTCCAARCATGAAGAGMATGTTGGGTAAGGGATATTGATATAGTCAAGAAATCTCAATCAAATTCAACTTTAGACCACCTGACTGTTGCACTGTTTCTTCAAGCCGAGGTTGCTGCCATTTTGGTAGTGGTAAATGCTTTGCTCCGAAGTGCAGCCTCCTTCAGAGAAGTGACTATCTACTTCGATAGCAGGGCAGTCCTGGTTAAGGAATGTCTATCCTCGTTATCAATAATTTTGCGTTACTTTGTAATAATACTAGCTGCCTGGACATAGTGGAATCGCAGGTATTTGTAAGGTTGATGAGCTGCCAAAGAAMTTTATTCGCGTTTTCGGGATTGGTACTTCCTTTTTCCTTGTGTGTTCTACTAATAACTAGGCTTCGCTATAGTTCCAGCGTCGGGTTTTTATAACTTCATGACCCCTTTTAGCAGTAAGTCAATCATAAGAGAGATAGGGCAAAGAACCCACCCCTATCGGCGTCCATTCTGCAAGGTTGAGAATCTTACCAGAAGCAAGCGACAGAACCTTAAACACTTGGGAGCACATACCTTCAGAYATCCTACCGAGCTGATGGGAATAAAAATTAAACGKCTGAGAAAAATTTGTGGCTGATTCAGCCATTTACTTTGTGGACTTATAAGATCGAATGCAGAAGTGTTGTTTTTGTTTTTAGGGCTACACAAATAACTTYATATGGTATAGTAGGCTAAGTACGACCTGTGGAGCAGTCATCTAACTTGCAAATATAACTTCTTTAGTGTATAAAAAATTATAGATAGAAAGTTGGATGAAACTTCAAAATTTTGACATCAGAAACTGCAGCATTTTCGAAAAATAACTCTTCCTCTCTAACATATCACGAAATATATGCCTTAAATCAATTATTTCCCCTTGTTTAAGTTTTAAAAACAACAAWACGCGAGTAAAGAACCACAAAGACACCTCAGTCATTGACTTTCAACCAACGAACTAACCAAAGCAAACGACCGACTGACTGAGTAACTGACTTGCACATCCTTCTTTGTTCGCATGTTCATCTCCACGCATCCTGTTTTGTATGCAGCAACTTTTTTTTTTTTTTTTGGGACCTAGTCACCACCATTGAGGTGTTATGCTGCCACTCCGACATGATGCATGTACTCAGTGCCACGTTGCATTGACCCCATTCACACGCAATGCAAAGCAGCTTCATGCACATACCAGTCTCACACATACACACGTACAACAGCGCTTGCTYGCCATATCGTCTGCGCATTTGTCTACCTGTCCGCTTGTTTGTCTGTCGGTGCTTTCGCGTGTCTGCCCGAGTTCGGTCGGACCGCAGGCAAACAATTTGCACTGGCCATACAGTTGTCCACCTACCAACTACGACGCTGTAGCTTTCTGCTGTCCTGTCAGGTGGCATTTGCCGCGCGAGCCGCGTTACCACTTCGCTGTATTTGCCATTTTTTTTTTACGGTTTTGTTGTTGTTTGTTTTATTTTGTAGTTGTTATTTTTCGCTACATGCGAAGCGGAAGTGCAACGTGCAGCAGTTGCTGGCTGCTCGTTATGGGCGCCTGTTACAGACAGCTGACCCGTGACACCGCTACCCCGGCAGCAGACCGCGATCTCTCTAGAGGCCGGCGAAGTTATGCATTTGCGCCGCGCCGCGTTCGYTGTCTAGTCGCTTCACCGCATGCACGAATTGTTTTCCATTATTTTCATGTTGAACACAAGTGCAAATTGCCAATGTGGCATTTGCGGTTGCGGCGATGCGAAGGTGGGAAAAGCAGGTGGATTTCAAGTCGGTTATGTTGKTGCGATGCGACGCGACGCTTATTTTTTGTTGGCGGTATTGATGGCCACGCTGCACGTGCAAAAATGCGCAAAAGCATCAATAACAATAACAACGACAACGGCAACAACACGCCTACGGTAGCCACGAGCGGCCCATTCATTCGGCAGTCATCGAATTGTCGATTGCCATGATTTTAACAATGGTTGGCTGCCGCGCGACTTCACACAAGCAACAGCAACAAACCACTTACGCTTTTCTATACAATCCCTGGAGATCCCCACACTCGCTATATTCCATTTTGAGAGGTTCCTTCTGTTAAATATCAATTGTGCGGGTAATAACCAAACCGAGCGTCAATCGCTTTGGTAAATGGGTGGATGCTCAAATAAACTGCCGAATTATTTATTTACGCTCTCTGATTCGCTTTTGTTGTTGTGGACTGCGGCGCACTGTCTGGGTTTTTAATTGAGAAAGCAACAGAAATATCGCTAATAAAATACCGAAACAGAGCGGTGCGCGGTAGTGAGTTCATTGAAACATTTTACGCGTTGTGCATTCAGTCTGCAAGTTTGCATTGGACTTTACCCTTTAGGTTCGACTGTGTGGAATGTCTTTGTACTCATTTAATAAAWTTCTCTTATTATTGGTATAAATTGCGTCAGTAGTTCGTAAGGCTATATTATAAGGAGTGTATACGATGGTCTAAGTCCCAAATGAACCTGATAGTAGGCAATGATAAGGGCCATTAACGCTTTTGTATCACCGTAGTCTTTTTCCGGGCCTACTAGATAAATATATTATATATTATTTCATATTTTTTGTTACTGATTCTGTGGTTCATAGACGCCAAGAAATAACCACAAAAATAACAGTCATTTCGTGAAATTTGCCAGTMGTCTATTTCGCTTTTTGGTATTGTCCATTAACATAAGTCATATTGTATAAAGTTAAACGAAATGAGCCTTCTAGTATTCGAAAATAAAAGCTAATAAGACTTAAATTATGTCTACTGATGTTCTGCAATTGCTTTTACATAATTATGTATTACATCATTTGTATTTCTTATTCAGCGCCTGCGTTCGCAGATGGTGTAATGATCCATTATACCCAGAACAAGGAAACTCCCAGAAAKAAATATCGGAAACCCTAATATAAAGCGTAAATATAAATAATGAGTGGAATGAGCTCTGCCAATTTGGCCATGTCCGTCACTTTAAAAGGTCGCCGACTAGTACCTCAACTCCTTTGTCGGAATCGCCGATATTGTAGCACTATAGGGTGTATCTAACAAAAAATATCGCCCAAATCAAGACTTTCTGCGGATACCTTCAATAAGTTTGACATAGATTATTATCCCAGGTAATTATTCGAATATATTTCTCAGATCGGACTGCTATATACTATAATAACTGCTAATTAAACGGTTCAATTTAGTGAGAGTGCGTAGTGCTTTCGATTTTCATCTAGTTAAGGTGACTTACTACTGGTCAATKATAAACGGAAAAAGCTATTTTGTCTCTACTAAACGGCCAATAACTTCAACTTCTGAAAAGCTCTACAATTTATTTTATTATTTTTAAGGTTAAGCTCAAGTGATTTTATATTGAAAGCTTACACTGTTTTGGTGACTTTTTGAAGTGAAACTTCTTAGGCGACTCCGGAAAAGGTTGCGTTAAATGTTTAACGCTTCAGTGGAGGGGGAATATTATTCCAATTATAAATCTCGTAATCCAATTATAAATATTATAGATATAGATCCGTCAGAGATCATAATTGATTTGGACTTTGTTTTATAACAAATTTATAAAATGTGAATTTAAGAAAGTATTGGTCAGTCCACCATTTTTTTTATCCTTTCCCTCTCGCTAGTTTTCTTTCATACACAATGATATGCATTTCTTGGAATATCACTAAGAASTTTCACTTCKTCGGCGCGTAGGGACTCCASGCACCACTTTTATTATTTAATGATTTAGAAACACATATAATTATTCAAAAAGCTTTAATATATTTATGTATGTTGATTAGACTATTCGCCTATTCTCTCAAAATATGTATATTTTTTTTAAAGAAATTGAAGAAATTGAGGAAGGTGTATAGCTCGAAAAATTCTTTTGCTAAAACTGATAATTCCTTTTTCTAATAGCAATGGCAAACAAAAATCCACTTGTTTTTTGTGACATGAACAGAACAAAGTCTTTATTACGTATCCCTTTACAATGTTCGGAAGTAATCGGCAAGCAAACTGGCACTCAACTTGCCTGGGCACTATTTCCCCATAGCAGAAATTTCATGGTTGAATCGTTCCCCATTATTGTCACTTACAGCCCCTAACTTTTCGGGAAAAAAAATTCAGATGAAAGTCCAGAAAGTGAATTTTAAGGGACACTTTTAAAGACACTCCAGGTGTCCAGGTATTTCCTCAAATGCTTCATCTTTTAGGAGCTGCGGGCACAGATGGATATTTGTTACCGTTATGAACCAATAAAGCCTTTAAACTAAGTTTAGGAAAATCAGTGAATAGCCGCGAATCATGTGGATCATGATTCTGTCCTAGTGAATTTAGTAAAAGGTTAACTTCTGAACAGTATACCARATCCCCTTCTTGAAAAAAAGAAATTGTGAGCTCTTTCTGCCCTATTCTATAAAAAAAGTAATATTTACACAACTTTGGAGAAGGTTCCATCATTTTAGTCTGGATGTTAAAAGTTCGGACTGCGATTTTGAAAGGATCTGCAACTAAGTCATTAAGTTGGACCTACGAAATTAAATGCGGCWCTGTTGAACATCCTGGTAAATCAAATAAAGGATTGSTTGTYATTTCCTTTGCGGTTTCTGTAACGTCACCTGAAGAGCTAGTCGATTCTAGTTCTTCATCGAGACTCCAAGATTCTGCTGCTTTTAGAATAGGAATTTTTTCACTGTGTTTGACAGGTCTTAAAGCTGATGRTAAACTACRRTACTTAACCGTATGTTGAGATTCGGTCCAATACCTTTAGGTATTAGGTAGGTTCTTACACAAGTCTTTTTACGATATGAACCTTTTTACCAAASTGTTAACAATGTTACAYAAGTTTTACAACAGATATGAGGAGCCCATGCTTTGTCTGCGTTCCCAACTTTAACACCAAACTACTGTACGTAAGCTTTTAGCTCAAGCGGAATAAAATTACGTTTTTGCGATTTAAAAGTTAGTTCTCCGCAAAAATAACAAAAACTGTTGGCAYTATTTACGCACTGCCGATTCGAACACMGCTASTYTACTGATAAMTTTTTTAAAATAAAATGATCGTAAAATACGTTGTTTACTTCAAATAAGCAGGCAGAACCGGTCTAAACCGGATAAATCCCTGATCSKWCGAAARTATGAGATGATGCGATTAAATGAAACTTTATGTATTGTAAAATCTAAAGCCGCAAGTTACAGAATATCTGTAGGTGATGGAAAAATTCTGTTTTCAGATTTGACTTCAGGGTATCAAACTGCATTAGAAACATATAAGAAAATTCGTATCATAAATTATGTGTCTACCAGTGCAATCGATACTATATAGAGCTGTTGTAGTATCGATGAACACAGCTATCGGTGTAATATAAATTTCAAAATATATTTATGTGACCTTTGACAAATGTCTTATGCTTTATTTATCCAAGAAGAGAATACAACAGAGTCCTTCAAAATATGCGACAACAGGTGGATGAACACGCGATTAGCTTTTGATCTTTTAARTGGAGCGTGTATTATTTTCTTTTATGAGCAGCACYYATTAAGTTTACTAGATACATACAGRTGATTAGCGTGACGAGCTGAGCCTACATATTTAGCCAGGCTAGTCTGAAGATATACACTTAGAAGCAAAGTAGTCTCTCAACTTTTTAGATATCGCTTTGAAATTTTGCTCACATTATTTTCTCCTAAATAGCTGAAGCTGTTCATTTGTTCTAATCGCCAATATCATACCGCTAAGACTACAAACTGGAAAATCGGTTCCCAACGCCTGTATGGAAGACATTTTCGTTTGAAGAGATTGAACTGCGCACATGCACAGTAAGTATCACTTGGTATATAAACTGTGAGAAGCTTTCAATCACTCTAGTTCTGTAAACTTAGGATAAGAGTTGAAATGGAAAGTTGCACGCTTAGTATTTTCAGCAWTTTAAACACTTTTGATTCATTTTAAGGAACTGAATAATAACTTAACATACTTACATTATAGCCTAGTCCTAACTTTACACCTCCGAAATATTTATTTAGTGTTTTTTTTATTCTTATGAAATTTGTTCAATACGCAGAACTACAAGCCATACATGTATTTATGTAAGCATTTGATTTCTGCGTCCSAAGTAATAGCATTTAAAGGATTTTTGTAGATTTGTTGGATAATCCAATCCAAAGTAATGTGCGGACACAACCACATCAACAACAAGTAAAACAAAGCTTGCAAAATATATCAAATATTCATGATAAAAATGCTAAGGATACTTGGGCCAATAAATATTAATGTAACTGAAGTGAAATAAGTTTCGTTGTGTATAAGTGAAAACAAACCCATACAGATAGACGTAGCAGCGCCTGAAGGCAAATATATCCGCATAAAATGATGGACGAAGCCAATGAATTTAGGCATGCGGACCAGCGTCAGTTCCTCCATCCAAGTCGTAGCAAAGCCTGCCGAAAATTCACGTGTGCTGCGCCTAAACACGTACAAAAAGATGCCTAAAGACATGTGTATATATTAACCGGTGCATATCTCTTTMCAGTTGGTTTACGTTGCGATAGGTGTTTCAAGAAGAGCGACACCATAATCCTTCCCAGAATAGACTTACAYGTGAAAAGGGTATGAAAGCGTGTGAGTGGGAGCAATTGTGAGGCAGAAGAGCTTCGTTTCGGGCGAATATTTACCACTATATATGTATATACAATCGTAACAAGCGCTTCGTTTTGKAGCTGAAGCACCGTAAGAAAATTCGACATTTTTTTCTCTGGTAATATTAAATAGAGGCAAGCAAACGTATGAAAACTAAAAAGTTGTGCCAAAGTTTTCTGCATATAAAATGCGGATGCGGATGCGGCTCTGCTGTGGCTGCGGGTGGCAGATGTTCGTGGTGTTGCTGGACCGTGTCAGCAGTAAAGTAATGTCTTCAATGCAGTCAAAGCGTCATAAGGAGTGAAGGTGCAAAATGAAATTGGTGTGCTAAGAATGTAATAAGATTGTTGTTGTTGTAAAGTTAAAAATATTATATACACATATTTTGGTGGGTTGCTGGCATTTAGCTGCCTTTGAATATTGTTTCAGTTTATTTTTCGCAATCAGCCGTCTACTTAAGGATTCAGTGCTGCATGCCACATGCGTACTATACATATACATGTATGAGTTATATACAAATATTTGCTGACTCATCAAAAGCTAAACAAAGCTTAATTTCCCAATTTTAAATATTATCTTAATTTTTTTATGACTAAAATCTAATATCTATCARTTTTTATAGTAGCAAAATAGTTTAGCGCTTAACTGTAAACCCAAGCTCATCTATTACCTGAGTTAGTATTGAGTATTAACAAAGGTTTGATATTCTTGCAATAACATTTTTTCGTAATACCTAAAATGAAAACAGATAGATATTTATTCATATCACTTCATATACTATACTTTTATAAATGATCAGGATGACGAGACGAGTTGAATTCTGCTGTCTCTTATACACATCTAGATGTGTATAAGAGACAGATACTATACTTTTATAAATGATCAGGATGACGAGACGAGTTGAATTCTGAGTGCCTTTCTGTTCGTCCATCCGTCTGTCTCTGCAAGCAATAACTTGAGCAAAACATGATATATCATGAACACGTCTTTCTTGGAATCATGGTGTGATGTYGGCGTTGCCGATAGAAATAGTGAGACTATTGCAGTGCCCACAAAATGTGATTAAGCGAAAGTCTTTAAAGTGACATTTGGTAAAGTGAACCACTGTATTTGGAGGAGTCGTGTGTAGAAGTTCACGCAAGTGAGGAAAGTTCTCTGATCGCCATTCACTTGGGAGTGGCCAGAAACGATTCTTTTACATATGGCTCAAGCAACTCACGACCTTAGAACATCCGTTTGAAGGCGAGCAAAAGTGAGAAGGCGAAACATCCCCTGTGTAGGGTTGTGCGTTGGGTTGCGACCCGCCACTTAAAACAACAGCCCCATGAAAAAGCAGCAACAGACTCGGATGAGAGATCCCCCCTTTTGATGACGACCATGGCAAACGCATTAAGGATAACAATTTAAGGGCATGCAACTGGAATGTACGGTTCCTTAATTGAGAAAGTGCCGCTGCACAGCTGGTTGATGTCCTCGTGAAAGAGAGGCTGACATCACCGCCGTAAAAGAAATGCGATGGACGGGACAAGGACAGAGACGAGTAGGTCCTTGTGGCCATACAAAGGAGCGCAAGTTTGGTGTGGGATTCGTGGTGGGGGAGAGACTCCGTTGCCGAGTACTATCATTCTCTCCGGTGGACGAACGTCTAGGCACAATCCATATCAAAGCGAAGTTCTTCTACATGTCGCTGACTTGCGCATACACCAAGACGGAAGAGAAGGCCGACGATGTGACCAAAGATGCCTTTTATGAGTGCTTGGAACGCACTTACGAGAGCTACCCCCACCATGACGTCAAGATCGTTTAACGCCAGTTTGGGCAAAGAAGTATCTTTGGCACTACGGTCGGTAAATTCAGCCTCCACGAGGAAACATCCCCAAACGAATTGAGGCTGATCGACTTCGCCGGGGACCGAAATATGGTTATCTGCCCGGCTGTCTCCGGATCGATAAACCCCCAACCAGATCAATCATGTTGTGATAGACGGAAGACAAACACTAGGAAGCTTCGACGTCGAAAAGTTGCAATCACAACAGAGAGCCGAACGATTTTCTACTCGACTTGCACTCTTGCTCTCTGAGAACACTCGTCAACAACTCGGTACAAGGGAACTGTGGGACGGCATTTCAAACTCGTTACGTACAGCYGCAACCGAAACCATTGGTTTTCGGAAAGTGCAAAAGAACAGCTAGTACGACGCCTGCCTCGCAACGTTACGGTCGACCTGAAAAATCAACATCCGACCAGATATTCACCGTGCGCCAAATCTTGGAAAAGACCCGTGAAAAGAGAATCGACACTCATCACCCTTTCGTCGATTTCAAAGCTGCTTTCGACAGCACGAAACATCGCTGCCTTTATGTGGCGATGTCTGAATTTGGTATATGGCTGTGTAAGCTGACGTTGACCAGCACCAAAAGCTCCGTCAGAATCGGGAAGGACATATCCGAGCCGTTCGATACCAAACGAGGTTTCAGACAAGACAATTCCTTATTGTGCGACTTTTCCAACCTGCTTCTGGAGGAAATAGTTCGAGCTGCAGAACTAAATAGAGAAGGTATCATCTTATATAAAAGTGTACAGCTGCTGGCGTATGCCGATGATATTGATTTCATCGGCCTCAGCACCCGCGCCGTTAATTCTGCTTTCTCCAGACTGGACAAGGAAGCAACACAAATGGGTCTGGTAGTGAACGAGGGTAAGACGAAATATCTCCTATCATCAAACAAACAGTCGACGCACTCGCGACTTGGCACTCACGTCACTGTTGACAGTCATAGCTTTGAAGTTCTAGATAATTTCGTCTATCTTGGAACCAGCGTAAACACCACCAACAATGTCAGCCTAGAAATCCAATGCAGGATAACTCTTGCCAACGGGTCCTACTTCAATTGAGAAGCAAAGTCCTCTCTCGACGAACAAAAACCAAACTCTATAAGTCACTCATAATTCCCGTCCTGCTATATGTTGCAGAGGCTTGCACGATGTCAACAACTGACGAGTCGACGTTGCGAGTTTTCGAGAGAAAAGTTCTGCGAAAGATTTATGGTTCTTTGCGCGTTGGCCACGGCGAATATCACATACGATGGAACGATGAGCTGTGTGAGATTATGACGACATTGAAATAGTTCAGCGAATTAAAAGACAACGGCTACGCTAGCTGGGTCATGTCGCCCGAAAGGACGAAAACACCCCACTCTTAAAGTATTCGACGCAGTACCCGCCGGGGGAAGCAGAGGAAGAGGAAGATCTCCACTCTGTTGGAAGGACCAGGTGGAGAAGGACCTGGCTACGCTGGGAATATATAATTGGCGCCTCGTAGCGAAAAGAAGAAACGACTGGCGCGCGGTTGTTAAGTCGGCTATAATCGCGTAAGCGGTGACTACGCCAATTAACAAGAAGAACCACTGTAGTTAAAATCATCACTATGCTGCTACCTTTTTAAAATAGATGTGGATCCGATCCGAAAAGATTTAATGGACTCTTAAAAACTTTGAACGTTAGATGACGTAAACTCGCTGAGGCGAATCCTTTCGGGGCCTCCTCAGGCACTGTGAAAATGCAGAAAATCCTGTGAAAAGCCGCCCTTTATCTAAAAACTATTAAGTGCGTGATTATTCACCGAATAAATACTTGGGAAGCATTAAATGTCATAAGCAAATGTAGCTTAAGGGCTTCTTTTGAACTTGGTGCGTAAATTGGAGCATTGGCATGGCACCACAAACTGTTTCAGGAATCCTACATTTCAGGAATCAGTTTAAAGCGGAATACTTACATAACATTATTCTGCCATCTGTAAATTACAATGTGGCGATGTCAAAGAGGAATATAACAACGTCTTATTCGCATACATATAACACACGTTTAAATTTCATCTGTTTCTTTCAGTTTCTCATATCTTAAAATTGTCGAAATCGGAACATAACTTATCAAGCCGCTAGATATTAAAAATGTGAACCTGAGCGTCTAAAGCTAACTGAAAATGGCAATAAATTAGTGAGACCTAACAATGAAGTTTAGAAAATTCATTTCATATGTTATGATCGTATCTTTGTGCCATAAAAAGGTTAAAAATGGGTCAGTACCTAATGTAATGTTCTTCGAATTTCCGCTTGATTTTATACCATATACGAGTACTCGTATAACGGAAAATACATNAAGGGCATGCAACTGGAATGTACGGTTCCTTAATTGAGAAAGTGCCGCTGCACAGCTGGTTGATGTCCTCGTGAAAAAGAGGCTGACATCACCGCCGTCCAAGAAATGCGATGGACGGGACAAGGACAGAGACAAGTAGGTCCTTGTGGCCATACAAAGTAGCGCAAGTTTGGTGTGGGATTCGTGGTGGGGTAGAGACATATCGCTGACTTGCGCATACAACAAGACGGAAGAGAAGGCCGACGATGTGACCAAAGATGCCTTTTATGAGTGCTTGGAACGCACTTACGAGAGCTACCCTCACCATGACATCAAGATCGTGATTGGCGACTTTAACGCCAGGGTGGGCAAAGAAGTATCTTTGGCACTACGGTCGGTAAATTCAGCCTCCACGAGGAAACATCCCCAAACGAGTTGAGGCTGATCGACTTCGCCGGGGACCGAAATATGGTTATCTGCCCGGCTGTCTGCGGAAAAACCCCCAACCAGATCGATCATGTTGTGATAGACGGAAGACACGTGTTTTAGAACAAACACTAGGAAACTTCGACGTCGAAAAGTTGCAATCACAACAGAGAGCCGAACGATTTTCTACTCGACTTGCACTCCTGCTCTCTGAGAGCACTCGTCAACAACTCGGTACAAGGGAACTGTGGGACGGCATTTCAAATTCGTTACGGACAGCTGCAACCGAAAGTGCGAAAGAACAGCTGGTACGACGAGGAGTGCTGTGGTGTAGCGGAGAGAAAACTGGCTGCCTACCTCGTAACGTTACGGTCGAACACAACACGTGCGCGATGGGATAGATACCGAGAGTTGAAGAGGGAAGCGAGACGCATTTGCAGACAGAAAAAGAAAGAGATAATATTGAAAATTCTACGCAAAAATGAGGCGTCTTACCGAAGGTTTCAAGACCGGAGCATACTCTTGCAGAACCCCCAAAGGTGATCTAGTCACCGATGCCCAGAGCACACTTAAATTGTGGAGGGAACACTTCTCCAGCCTGCTGAATGGCAGTGAATGCACAACGCCAGGAGAAGGCGAACCCGATTCCCCAATTGATGACGATGGAGCAGACGTTCCATTGCTCGACCAGGAAGAAGTTCGAATAGCAATTACCCGCCTGTACAACAAAGCGAAGAACTGATAAGGAGCATGCATCAGCTTCTTTGTAAAATATGGTAGGACGAAAGCATGCCCAACGATTGGAATTTAAGTGCGCTATGCAAAATTCTCAAAAAAGGAGACACACCAATCTACGCCAACTACCGTAGGATAAGCCTCCTCAACATTGCATATAAGGTTCTATCGAGAGTATTGTGTGAAGGATTAAAGCCCACCGTCAACAAACTGATTGGACCTTATCAGTGTGGC
>NW_017536630.1:34472-46806 GCF_001853355.1 Bactrocera latifrons
ATATGTTAATTTTCAATCGACTTATGAGCATACATTTCCAAAAAGTTACTTTTGTAAATTATTTGACTCGTTCAATTTCTATCGTTTGCCTTCTTTATTTCGGCTATACAAAAGGTAAATTATTGGAAATTATATAGAATTATTCGAAATACCAGCCACGTGCTTTTCTTTCGGAAACGCAAACTGCAAATGATATATATCCATTGTATGGGCGTCGCTCACCAGACGACGATGGTAGAACATTCAGCAGTCAATTTAGAGGAGTGAATATCGAAGTTGACAACACATGSATCGTAACCTATTGACCAACGTTTCCAGCTGTTGTGCGTCTCGCAGTTCATTTGGTGAATGTCCAAAAAGTGTATTTCAACTCGGGGAATACAACGCCAGTGAAAACACCGCCAGCAACAAAATTGTCCTAGACGAGTTCTTTCTCAACTTTCGTCAGTTATCCGATATTATACATGGAAGGCTAGGCAAACCAGTAGATGGACATCCAGGTGTSTTCTTAACTAATTACTTGGGACGAATTTACACAATCCACCCGATAAAAACGCTTCTACCTTTGGTTGCTATTGATTAATGTACGCGGTTCAACTTAATTTGAGTCATTGCGTACTGTGAATGGTACGGTGTGTGCAACGTTTTGAGAAGCAAGCCAGCAATTGCTAGTAGTGAAGTTTACACACTTTATACGCTAATACAAATGGATCGATCGTCTTGATAATGAAGACGAAATCGTGAATTATCCAGTGGAATTTCTAAATTCTTTGGAGAGGCTTGTTATGTCGTCGCATTATTTGCGTCTCAAAGTTGGAWCTGTTATTATTATGTTTCGCAATCTTCAGTCACTGAAAAAACTGCTGGTAACGCCATGAAGGCCCGCTTCATGCCCCGCGCTTCGACAGTATASATACCTGGTAGTTTCACGAACTACCGAAGCTGTATAATGGAACCCGACTGATTGTAACGCAGCTATCGAATACAAGGGGGCCGAATGCTTGATACTACGAATTCTTTTCAGTTCCAACGATTTGCCATTTCAGTTTGTTTAAATGAGTKAAGCATSCACCCCCGCTACCCGGTAAAACTGGCGCATCATCACAGCTGATGACACTACAACACAACTCACCACACCTAGGGGTGGACAACAGGATAGGATACATAATTTGTTCTAAGTATTGCGCCGCGTCGACACCAACTTTCGTATATGTATTTACACTGATCGACAACAATCCTGCGCGCTACGCTCAAATCTTGGCAATGAATCATACGGATATCCCTCGTCCGCTCGCCGTGGATTTTAATAGTACGTTCGGACGTGGCGAGTACATTTAGCTTTTCTTGTTACATATTTTGTGGTTAAATGTAAATTGACAAAATTACCTTTTTAAATTAAACTTATTTATATAAAATAAAAAGAGCATTTTTCTTGCCCACGATTATTCACAGTTCAAACCTATTCAGTTTCCAGGGAATCAAGAGATAGTCGCTAGAAGTGTGTGGCATAAATCTGAAAGTGTCATGTTTTGCACACGGCCAGATATACATGGAGTGCCCAGGAAATGGAAAACCATCTTCTCTGTACATTTACGCACCAGAACAGAAACCAAAAAATTTAGAAAAATCGCAAAAAAAGAGTTTTCAACATAATATATATTCAACTTTCTTTTCATTTCAAAACACATAATATCACGCAGGACAACGCCTGCGGGGTCAGCAAGTATTTTATCCGACTATCAGACTTTTTATTTTTTCAGAACACAAAGCTTCTAAAAAAGTGGAACAGCTTACATTCGTGTCATATCGCACATGTGCTATTTAAAGTAAGGCTTATTTKTAACTTGCCAGAAATAATCGATGTKATCTTTTAACTACAGGTGAATWTTTYAAATAAAACAGCAGAAATATAAATCAATGACCTAAAGTTTACGCATTAGGTAAGCAGTAATATTATACTAATCATAAAAACGAGCAAACACCTCACATCAATCGAATGACCAGCCCCTGGAAATAGGTTCAATGGGATTGCAGGAGACACGAGCATCCAATAAATGAAATCTGTGCACACAAGCAGTACTTAAGGTAACTAAAGTTTATGCATACATTTTTTATTTATTACCCAATAAATACGCGAAGAAATGGGTAAATCATAGAAACGTGAGTCTTTACGCTTTTGTTTTATGTTCGATACAAGTATAAGCGCCCAAAGCGATATACAACGGCGGAGTCGCATTAACCTTTTCCTTACACTATTTCATAACTTTTGGTGATATATKTWTATGTGCAKACATAAATCAATATATATTTACATATTTACGCACATATTCTTGGATCGTTTTAGTAGGTTCCCAATCTGTGGCAGAGTTCTTGGCATATAACTAAGCAACCTCTTTTTTGATTCTCCTTATTATGCGCTAAGAAAGCCTAACGGCGTTGTTTTAAAGTTGCAACTTATTTGGACACTTTTTCCTTTCCACATTATATTTTTTTGCCTCAAAATCTTATAGATGCCTACACAAYCAGCGTGGGGCACACGAACAAAGGCATTGAGTTCTGTTTCAATTTCTCAAAAATCGCTCGCGGATATCAAAGAAATTATAATTTTTAAACACTTCACTGCTTCGACTATGTTCTGCGACGCCCCTCGCACCCACCTTTGCCTACTTTTGGGCGCTATAAGGACGTTTTGTTGGCTGGCAAATCTTCGTCTCGGCYGAGTGCTGCCGCGMCGCGATCTCTTTGCGCCTTCGCGACGTCGTTGCCGCCTTTGCCAGTTTTGGCGCTTCCGCCTTCATTAGTTTGGCATTGGCTTCGGCATAACTGTGCGCATAACGTAGCTTTACAGTTACGATTATTGATACATTTTTTGATAATGTATGTATGTATTTACATATATGTATATGTATGTATGTGTGAACTTACCATCACAGCGTTGCGTTTGAAATCCATGAAATTTTTCACCTCAGCTGCCAATTCGCGCAGCAACATGATGCCATCCTTTCGCTTCACTTCGATGTCACTGTCCTTAAAACGCTGTAAAGAGAAAAGAGCGCAAAATGAAAGCAAAAATTAGTAAAATTTGTACGCTTATGAAAATGTGCAAGGATATTAAAATTTTAACTTGATTGGCAGGATTTCAGTAAAAACTTAGATTTATCATTGATTCTCCTGCTGTTTCGTGAATCATTTACGAGTTTTTATGCGCGTCAATATGCACTTGTATATACATAAATTGCATAAATATCATGTATTAAAGAGTCTTCATAAAAGAAGAATTATACATATAGCGCTTGAATAGCTTCACTGTAGAAGATATTAAACGTYGTCAATGAYCCATAAATGTTCGTAGAGCTTCCTAAAGCCTTCCCACTAAACAGACACAATGCCGTGAAGCTTTCACTGACTATGGTCACTGTCCTCAGCCTTGCACCACACATCGGATTAGTCATAATCAGTGGCTGTAAAAAATGTTCTGTTAGCCGAGAGAGCAAATCAGCCACTCCATTTTCTTACGTAAAACKCTTAAGTAAAAGTAAATTTGATGAAGTGTATGTCTCGAACCCATAGTCATGATTTTAAATCATTTACATTAAACTATCGAACTCCAATTGAAATTTTAAATATATGAAGGAATGACAATGCTATTTTTGCTTTTGGATTAGACAAATATTTCGACCTAATCGTACGCAGATACATACGTACATTCGGACATTCGGGCAACATGACCTAGCGCGTAGTCGCTGTCTTTCAATTCGCTTAACTATGTCAATGCCGTCATATATCTCATACAGCTTAACGTTCCATCGAATGCGATATTCACCGTGGCCAACGCGCAAAGGACCTTTTCTCACGAAAACTCGCAACGTCGACTCGTCAGTTGTTGACATCGTYCAAGCCTCTGCACCATATAGCAGGACGGGAATTATGAGTGACTTTTGGTTTTTGTTCGCTGAGAGAGAACTTTGCTTTTCAATTTCCTGTTTTCAAGAGTTATCTTGCATTCAATTTCCAGGCTGACATTGTTGGTTCCAAAATKGACAAATTTATCTACKACTTCGAAGTTATGACTGTCAACAGTGACGTGGGAGGCAAGTCGCGGGTGCGTTGACTGTTTGTTTGATGGCTGGAGATATTTYGTCTYGGCCTCGTTTTACTCCCCATTTGCTTCGCTGCCTTATCCWTTTTGGAGAAAGCTGAACTAACTGCGCAGTTGTTAAGGCCAATGATGTCAATATCATCAKCAAACGCCAGCAGTTGTACACTCTTATAGAAGGTTRTACCTTCTTGGTTTAGTTCTGCAGCWCGAAYATTTTCTCCAGAAGTAGGTTGAAGAAGTCACRCGGAAGGAAGACGAAAGCCTTCTGAAACCTAGTTTGACATCGAGCAGCTCGGAGAGGTCCTTCGTAATCCTGACGGAGCTTTTGGTGTTGCTCACAGCCATTTTAGTTTTGCTGGGTGTTATATCACCCACTCGTTGAGTATGCTAGGTAAATTCTGTACTTTAGTTATTCCTAATTTTGCTAACATCCAGCCAGAAAACTGTCGATGCTATTTTTGTACAGAGATAGAAAGGGTTGTTCTTATCAAATGGCGTAGAGTATAGCTTTGCTATGAAACGAAAGAATTATTGAAAAGTATTTACTCAATCAAAATCGTTGGGTAATTTACAGCTTTATGATGGATAGTGAGACGAGTGCACAGAAAATGCTAAGTTTTAAGTAGTCTTTATTAAATATGAAAGCAATTTAGACATGAGCTGAGTGTGCATGAGTTAAGGAGGATGTCTTTACTTCAACCGGTATTAATCTACATCACGCCTTCGAATGACTGCAAGGTACTTAAGGAAAGGCTTTCGTCTAAAAAGCTTTCTCCGAAGGAAACCAATGCTAGTAGCAAGAAGAAACATTAACTACGACTGCACCGAAGCTAGTTATAATAATCTTCATAAACGCAAAAAGTTCCCGGGGGCAGTTGATTCCAATTATTTACTTTGTATTACAATTTCTTCGGATTTTGTATTTTTATCTAAGATAATGATCCAGGCCAAATTTCTTGAAGATATCTCGTTAAATGAAAAGGTTTTTCATACAAGCACTTGATGCCGATTGTTCAGTTTATATAGCAGTTAAATGCTATAGTGGTTCGACATCGTCCTTCCAACAAATAAGCAGTTCCTTTGTGAGAAAAGGATATGGGAAAAATATCAGATCGTTAAGTCAAAAACTAAGGGACTAGATTGTATACATATTATATATAGAGACAGACAAAAGGACAATCGACTCAGCTCGTCATGCTGATCTTCTAGGTGTTACATACAATGTGGCAACCTTATTACATCCTGTTCAGCGGATATAAATGTATATTATAATGTRAATCTTAACCAGAAATTTGGTAATATATCTCTTCAAAACTCAATACGTCTCTCCTCACTTGATAATTGAAAAAGGTTCAGCTTTCGTAGTGAAGCAGCCAAGTAATTTTCCGGCAAAGCTTAAATCAGTGTAGACGCTACCATTAGTCTTAAATACAGCTTGCAGATAACTTTCTATTTGGTTTGACTAATGAAAATTATAAAACTAACCAATTAGGCGAGTAATTGCTTAACTRGCGCATTGTGATGTCAAACGCTGAGCACAAGTGCCACACCCATTTTGCTGAGGTGAARTGAAATTTTAGCGCTAAACACTTCAGCCGCACGCTGGGGCATTCAAAACAAAATCGTTATGTACTTAATGTAATGGTAAACTTATTAAATAGGCCCAGACAGAGAAAATCATCAATTTGTCTGAGCATTTCGCAAATTATTTATTTMCACTCAAAGTTTAACCTTCCACTGTTGTTGCTGTAACGTATTTATTCGCATAATAATATCTTAAATCCYCCTATGTCGAACATTGCAGACGAGCCTAATGATTTCAGATGAATTTTTCGATTACTRAAAATTGCCTTGGGTTTGTTTGAGACGTCACTTAACTCAACAGCTGAGAGGCGTTTTTAAGCACTTGGTTATTTGAGTAGTTATGTATGCGTTTGTGGAGTTATTCAACTTAGCTTTGTTCAATTTAAAATYACCTCATTGCAATTGTCTGCCATATTTTAAAGTTTAAACAAAATATGCGCTTTATTTCTACTCAACGCTCAAGTCAACCCAATATTTTGAACTCCACATTCAGGTTGAGTTGAATTACCCAAGAGAAGGAGAAAAACTTAAAGAGCGCTAGAGCGATTTTAATAATAACTCTTTGGTTGGAGTGGTTTTGGCGCTGTGGATTTGCTTGTTCCTCAGCAAGCTCRTTACTTTAATACWATACAAGTACATATATGTAAATGCAAAAATATCTCGCTTTATTATTGTGCCATGTAGCATAACTCTATTCCCACATTCATTCAATCATTTTACTATGTTTCTTCTGCATTCACAGCTCTTCGCTATCTCTATACATAATGCGTAAAACTCTTTTGCTGGCAGTTGRGAAAAGTTTTCTAATTAATTCACAAAAATTTTTAATGGAAATGAAACCGGCGAAGCTAAGTGTACCCATGAATGGTGCGTGCATGAGTAGGCGTGTACATACGCTCATACTTAGCTTGAGTATATTAGAAGTAGGAAGTTGTCTTGAAATTGCGAGTCTGCCACATAGAGTTGTCATTATTCATAAAATACAATATGTATATGAATGTATTTCAATAAAAAATTAAAAATCTAAAGTCTCGACAGTAACTCCCAACAGTTTTCGAAGAGGTGAATCAGTGTTAGTTGGCTTTGGAGTGCTAGCAATAGAAAAAATTGCCCAACGAACTTTGAAAAATATTACCCAGTTGATAGTCTATGGTCGATTCAGTTATGCAGACCCAYCTGTCGAGCGATGGGTTAACCACACACTAACCGCTATTAGGAAATCCAGTTGAAAGAAAGAAAAGATCAGATTACACTGCCTCCTGCAAGATCGTCATTAGTAATTTAACCTTTTCTTTTACGCATAATAATTCTGCAGAGTTCAGTCGACGCTTTAAATATTACTTGAAGCAATCGAAGAATGCCAAATGTCGGCGAACAAAGGTGACCAAGAGCGCAGTAGGGTTCCAACTTATTTTGTACATTCGGTCAAGCCATTTGCTACCAGCTTATTTATTGTTAACGAAAGACCTCTGTATAGGATATTTAAGAGCAAATATTGTTCCAACAACTGATTTCAGAACTAACAGCGTTCTAACCCAGCAGAATATGAAAAAGCGTTCTTTCAACTTTTTGAAGAGAAACTAAGGGATTATATAATAGATAATAAGCAWTTCGGTCGTCAATCCCTTCATCGACAAGTTTAGAATTTTCTTATTGATTTTGAAAAACAATAATATAAAAACATTGCTCCATATGTCGTTATAGGCTCTACTCGTATCTGCAGATCACAGGCTTTAGAATTTACCCTTATTATAAATTGTATCTTTCATTTTTTCAGCTTGAAAYTTTAAATTTTTGGCTTCAGTATCGTCATCATAATCAGCATAAATATGTAGCTATATTGCGCATAATTAAATCCGRCGAGTGACATTTGGGGTGTCATGGGCGAAGTAGAAAGCGAACAAAGTTGTTAAAAGGTTCGTAAAATCGTTCTGCTTTCAGTGATTTTATTTTTTAATTAATTTCGAAACAAAAATATGCCATTACAAACACACATATTCCTCTTACATAAATAGAGGAGTTTAAGATTCGTAAACGGAGCGAGGAGAAGCCAACGCAACGCCTTGGTGGAGCTAGAGATAAATCTGTGACAGCATAAATATATCGCTCAGCATTGTAGTCATTATTGTCATTTTCATCATCAACATAATCATCTACATAATATTTATTGTAAAGACGACTATCAACGACGCAATGTTACGTATACGATCCGTACGCCATAATACTGACACTTACATACCAGTGTCAGCTGAATCTGCCTGCTACGACCCTTCACCGTTGCATCTCTCTCCTCTGCTCACGCTGCCAACATTTACATTCTCTCAACTTCTATGCAGCAATGTCGATGTGAAAACTTTTCTTGAAATTTCTACTTTTTTTAAATTTGTTTTGCAACTGCTCCTATCACAAATGGTTTTCTGTTGTACATGTGTATGGGTGTGTGTGTGTGTATGTGTGGCGCCAGAACGACAGCAGCCAAGCAGTTATGCATAAGAGAAGGAGACAATGCAACCAAGTGCATACCAAGRGATAGTAACTAAAATGTGGCATCTCCAGCGGAGTAACACATTCTTTAATTTGAAGTTCTTCCCAACGCATTACTACTTCTGTYTCGTTGCCTTTTTCGTCAGGCTACTTGGGCTATGGCTTTAACTACTGCTCCTCCTTCGTCTTYAAGTAGAATAGGACGCTGGTTGCAGTTTGTGTTTTCTTGCGGCTTCGTTTCGATATCTTTACCGTTTTTCTTCAGTTTGGGTGTGTTTGAAATGTCACGGGATTTCAAAATCTCTCTTTGTACTTTGTATGTATGTTAGGGTGGATCTTAAAAATTGATTTCAATCGTTTTTTGTAAATTTTCTCATACTCGATCAGTAAAATCATGATGAAAAAAGTCATGCAGTAAAGAAAAAAATAACAATAGCTAATAAAAGTGAAAGCAAAAATAAAAATGTTTCCACTCTTCTCCGTTGCAGTTTTGTGTACAATTTTTTCGCCTGCAAATAGTTTAATTCTTGTATCGCTGAGCCAATTCTCGATCATATTTTATCAATCACCGTTATGGTGGTAGGACCTAACGGAGTTGTTGTACTAGAAACTCTTAAATTCTTTTACGAGCTCGTAATGGATGTCAGTACAGTGACATAATCCKTAAAACGGGAATTGTATCGATGGTGTCAAGATTTCCATCAAAACGGCAAGGCATATTATTAATAAGAGGAATCAATTGTGGACCAGATAGATACCAAGAAAGAGTGCAATATCAATTAGATTAGGTTAGTCGATTTAGCTAATTAGCTCAGTTTTTGTCCTTCACGATACGTATCAGATGGATTGCCGTTATATAGTTTATGAAGAGTAAAATTCTTTCTAGATGCCAGCGTCTAACGCGAATTACAACAGAATCCCGAATACTTGAAGCAAGCAATGCCTGGRCACTGTTGTCTGGTATTTGTCTCTTCGTTTAGTCAGCTCCATTCTGATTACCAGTAGAAATTTTATACATTTTACTGTTCTACACATGATATAAGGTTAGCACCCCAGTATATTATTGTCTTCAATGGCCTATTGGACCACTTTGGCTTTAAAGCCATATACCTTTAACATATAGTAAAAGCTTAGTTTTTTTCCAGTTAACTTTGAAGCTCTTGTTAGTCAATAAAAGTTTTTGTGATCAAGATATAATATCTCAGATTTAGGACATTTGTCGTGCACGGTAAGATGATAACGGCTCATCGAAATGAAGAGAAAGATTAACTTGACCATATGTAAAAATTAATAGTAAATTTTATTACGACATCTCTTCATTTGCGCTTACACACGTAATATTCCTTGTCCGGCACAAAATGTTTCGGCATTTTTATTGCAAGGAACATAGAATGGTGACACGCTGCGTATGAAATTTTCCGTTATAATCTACTAGATGAGAAGGACAGTAAACTTCTTATGGGTAAAACCTTGGGGGAAATGTATGAGTGGGGTTGAAGGAGTGCTATGTAGTCAGCAACTATCTATCAATTTCAGTTTTAGGCCTCGGTAGCGTTTTTCAAGTCGAAATTGCTACCATTAAAACAGTGGATGATCCATTGCTCTAAAGCACAGCCTCTTTCAAAAAGGGTAGTATCCACTCTGATTGCAGAGCGATAATATTAGCCGTGCGCTCCTTTACTATCGACACTACCATTAGCTCTCATACGCTTTCGAATTATAAGCTCTTCGCTCTTTCTAACCTAAGCTTTAGCAAAAACTATGGAATTTGGTGAAACAAGTTTTGAATATTTCAAAGAAACCTGCAAGACTATTGAAAAAATGTAAAAGAAAAATTATAGAAATTTTCCACGTGAGYTCTCGTTCGGATAAATAATGTAAAATTACCGTATATAGTATACTAAAAAAAGCACAAAATCTCGTCAAGTATAGTAGGCTGAGTAACTTCCACTTCGACAGCTATACAAGGTCCGTTCCAAAGTAAACAGGACTTTTTGAATCTAAATTTTGTTTTMAAATCGGTAAAACTTTTACCGAAACTTTTCAAGTAGCAGAGTACTTGACCGGTTTCAATGTTTTCAAAGTCGTCATGAGGACAGGATTGACGATCAACATATGGGCCAATMAAAATCCGAAAGCATTATGCAGACGTAGAGTCCATTCACAAGGCTTGCACGACCTGAAACACTCGTTCGACACGCTTCTGGATCATGCAAAAAGCTGTATTGAAGCAGAAAGAGACTATTTTGAATAAAATAAATTGAACCTGTAAAATTACACAAATTWTTTTACTATATACAATACCTTATAGTGGAGCAATAATAACAAATTTGTAACAATTTATRGGAAACAGATTCTAATATTTTGAATTATTACTTTCTTCATGCTTTTGAATGTTATAAAATAGCTGARTTGCTGAATGAGGTGTCGATTGCCTTTGGGCAGTTATTAAATGCTTCATAYCGCTATATTTAGGCACCAGCATTGCTTATCGAAATTTATGGCTAATTTATGAGATGAAATAGAATAGCTAACAAGAAATTTTCAATTGAACCAAGTTGCATGTTGCAACTCCACTGGGAGCGTGTTCTTYTGGCCTTGCTTTATTTAAAATATACGAGATTGCTCTATCCGCATACGTACATATATAAACTGTTTTATGAGCAGCTTGCTGCCGAATGCAGAGTGATGCAAAAAGAAATTGTATCTGACTATGAAACTAGAAAARGCTGAAGGAGTACTACAACAAAATCTTTAAAAAATATTTTCGACGATTCAGGGAAGCKACAGCCACAAATAATGCAATGAGAGTGCAGACAAGAGGTCGGCGTAGCACAAGAAATGAAAGCAACTGGAAAATAACRCAAAAAAATATMAGGAAAAAGAGACGACGAAGTGAGAACATCAGCACCATTAACAACAAAAACAGAAGTGGCAACACCAGCGCTGGCAACGGCAGAGTGCAACTWCAACCGCAACAAGCGCAACGCAACGCAAGACAGCGCAACGGTACACGGCGCAGCTAACCACAGAAGAWGAAGGCAAAAAGCGATCGCAAACACACACCACCACACAAATAGCAAAAACCCACCACAGTGCCGAATTGCACAAGCCAACAACAAAAGGGAGATTTYGCTGCCGCTCCACGAAATGGGAGTTGCTTGCCACACAAATTTTCTTATGCGTCAGTGCGTTGCATGTGGCAAGTGAAAAAGTTTTCCTATTCCATGGCTAACACCACACAGCGAGAGAAGTATGCATACGCCGAGCCGAGGCTGCGACGAGTGAGTAAGCGAGCAAGGTGTTGCGTTGGTTGCGAGGCATTGAGGCGACGCGGCAGCGAACAACCGCAACAGAAGACGGCACGCTGCAACCGYAAGCTATAAATGCGCGCGTACGCTGAAGTATGCGCATTGTTTTTGCTTTCGCTTTTGTTGTCACACACACACACATTTCCGCGTAATGCAATAAATATGTGCTTAAGTGCAATTGTTGGTATGCGTCTAAGTATATGTACCATATACGCATATAGTATAACTGCCTCGCAGTGCGTATGAATATCAGCGGGGAGCAAGTACTGTTGCTAACGTTGTTGCTGTTTTTGCTGTTGCTGTTGGTGATGTCAGTTGCAATCCGAAGCAGCCATAGCTGCAACAACAATAGCACTAAAATGAAAAGCTATAAAACGCTTAAAAAACAACAGCAAAAAAAGACAGAAATATATGCCAGCAATGCCAAAACCAACGGCAAAGTATTGCAGCACATTCGTGTAAGCAGGAATACACATTTAGCGAAGTTTTAACGCTCCTTGCAGCGCAAATAAACTCAAAGTGGAGCAAGGACGTGCGTTGGTGTGACACCCGTTGCACATACACATACATAACTTATATATATTTACACATATATATAGTATATGCACATTTGTTGCTTTGTATATAAGCAGAAATGTTGTAGAGAAAACTGCAGCTGGCTAAATTTGAGCGAGGCACCCATTCCGGCATTAAGTTATTGTGTTATTATGTTACTCATACGCCCCACCCAACAAACTACTTGCTTAGTAGAGATCAAAGCGCACTATGAACATACATAGTTGAAGGTGCAAATATTTCATGATTTCGATGAATATTCTTATATCCTTGCTACATGTCGCTACAGACAATAATAGTT
>NW_017536630.1:47996-57775 GCF_001853355.1 Bactrocera latifrons
GACAGACGGACGGACGGACAGACAGACATCCGGATTTCAACTCTACTCGTCACCCTGATCACTTTGGTATATATAACCCTATATCTGACTCTTTTAGTCTTAGGACTTACAAACAACCGTTATGTCAACAAAACTATAATACTCTCTTTAGCAACTTTGTTGCGAGAGTATAAAAATATACTATACTTCCTGACCTGAAAACTCTTTCGCCTAATAATGAAAAAAAACAACATTTTTTTATTCATAATATTCGATATCATCACCATCTAAGCTTCAGAGTAATATATTGTTGTAACGACCCTGTATAGTTTCGATTCGGTAGTATGAAGCTCCGAACCATACAAAATACGCGTTTGATTCTATCTTAACTTCCTTTGATAAGGGAAATATTTTTTCAGTGCTCCGCTTTTTGAGTCTGCTAGCCATATTTACCGTACTACGTGATTGGGGTACTACTTTTAGTTTCTTCAATTTATTGGTCATATTATAAGCCGACATTGCCGTATTCGTCAATAATGTCAACTAACTATTTAAAAATATATATCGAAATAATTCGATATTCCCCGCTATTATTGCCTTTTGTGCCTATCCTAAGCGGCTACGTTATTTACGTTTTCGACGGAGCAGTTTGGCTATTGCATATACCCGGACAAATTTAATTTTTAAACGAAACTAGCAGAATTTGCTTAATTTTGTGACCAAAAACTTGGTGAAAAGTCAGGAAACCAACGATATAATATGTTAGGTTAGATTACTCACCTCTCAGCTATGTGGGATCGTATATAGAAACCAGATGCAAAACTCATAAAAAAAAATATTGCGACTACACAGCTGATGATAGTTGACCACCGCTTCGTGATCTGGTTTGAAGCCCAAACCTCCAACAGTGAAGCCAATGGACCTTCTATCCGTTCCCATTCCGAAGTTACTGAGGCTAATATGCCTTTCCTAGCACGCTTATCAGCCTTACAGTTTCTCGCAATACCGCTGTGGCTAGGCATTCAGACCAATATAGTCCTAAAACAGCTCGCGGCTAAACATCCATAGACAGCCTAGACATCCATTCACTAGTATTGAACGCTCAGCCAGCGAACTCAAAGCTAATATCACTGCCCCACTATCAGAGTGGTTAGTAGCTAACTGTATTGCAGTCACATCGGCTTGGAAGACGCAGCAGTGGTCAGAAAGAATAAATCTGAAGCTGATACAAAATTTCCGACAGTGCACTCCTCCATTAACCCTCCCCATAAGCTTTTATCCATTCATAAAAAAGCTAACTGCTCCTGTCCTCTAGCAGGTCTTTCCCTCCCAAAGAAGCGAGAGCCAGGGCTAGACTTGCAGTCCTGCTAATCTAAACACCTTGGAATGAAGTCAAATGGTGCGAGGATTCTAGAGTGTCCAAATTGGTAAGATGGTGATACCATAACTAAAATTCGTAGTCTGACACAGGGCTAAGCTTGTGTATTTTTTATTTGTGGCGCGATTTCTCAATGATCCGGAAGCCCTTATACCTCCTAGAAGAGTTCGTGCCTAGCAAACGCGTAATAATGCATGACGGAGGAATCAAAAATGCGAAAGTTCTCATACCGAGGAAGTTGATTATCGTAAACGATATTCGAATTTAATCTATTGTTTGAAGTTTGGGTTTTAAGTCATCTTAGCAGGTAAAAAGAAGAAACAAACGGCCGCMTATAACAGATTCAAAAGGATAACCGCAACCTTAGGCAATTAGGGACTACAAGTTAGTAATCTGATTGCTGTCTATAGTTCCTTTCAGCTAACAGAATGCCGAACTATCTTATTTTTAAACCTGATTCGGCTTGCTTGTATTTATGTACTTCGGCAAATAGGAAAGTAGAATTACCGCTGAACTGGGCTTTGATGACCTCTCGTTGGTCCAAAATATGGCTAAAAATATCTCACTTTTAGATGGTGGTATGAAGTCAATGTAGAGTTGTTCCTGGAGAGAGAGACTAGTCACAGTCTAATGACCTTTGCATTCTTCCACCAATGTCTGACAAAACACTTTTTATGTTGTACTTATTCAACAATAGAAATAAGTGGCTAAAGCCCTATGTTTTGGTCGTAGGGCCAGGATATATTATCTGTAACCAAATTGGCAGTTCCTGGCTGCTTAAAAGTATGTGTTTATTTCCAACATCATGGCTGACATAAGACGCCTGATAATTGCATTAACTGAGTGTCGTATGAAAACTGGCAGTCCTCGCCTTCTTTGTCTCACAGGCAAATGAATTTGAGATCACCTTATAATTGTATCTCCAAATACTGTACTACAATATATATCATAAAGGAATTAAGTATCATATTCTTGTAACGTTTATGACAACTTTTTCATAATGAGGCGGAAAATCAAACMTTGGCACGCACATTTTGCAAATAGCTCTCAAATATATATTAAATATCCCCATTTCTACCATGTCATGTCCTGACAATTAGCTGTCAACCCATTGAGATTCATTACCCCGAATGGTAATGGGTGTCTCATTTGAAACGTTGCCTCGTCTTTGTCAACGTCTTATACATTTTCCACAGCTTTGATAACGGTACTGCTTGGAAGAGAGTTGAGCAACTTCGTCATGCTCACATGTAGTGGTGTATGTGGTGCTGTAAGTCGAGTGCAGCCGTTCGTCCTTCTCATAGTTGTCGCAGTGATTGTTGCTCGTTTTYACGCTGCTGCTATCTCGAAAGCATAGAATGTATGAAGTACCTGTGTAAAATCTTAATTTTGTTGAAAATGCATTCATATCTCCATTAAAATCTAATTAGCACATTGCATCTTCATTGCGACGCGACAGACACACCTACTTGTGGCAAGTCGACTGCGGCATACGGAAAGCACTAAACAGCTTCAGGTGTGCTCCAATATACATATCTGTGCTTAGATGTGTGTGTGTAGTTGTGYAAGAGAACGGCGTAGGTACAAGTTTGGGCTACATGTATTTTAATTCTGTTGGTTTGAAAGGGCTTGAAAGCTGCTCAGGGTGCCCGCTTTTCAGGTGCAGACTGGATACTATCGAGCTGACTGCCGGAGAGCTCGCTTATGGACTACACACACAAAGGCATATATACATACATAGCTGTGGAAGAGATTTAGTGCAGCATTGAGTCCTTGTAGTTGGTGCTGCAGCAACTGAGATTCCTTACGGTTAACAGCAATGACAGGTAAGTTGCCACAACTGTCGGCCAGCAACTTCGCAGGCGTGCGATTGTGTGCCCGAGACATATTAACTCGTACTTGCAGCAACGAGTATGCAAGTGCGCTCCGATCAGAGCTGGGACTTTTGATGCCTTTGGATTTGCCGATACACATTGGAATAAAGCCAACTCAGAGCTGTCTGTGTGTGGGAATGGGGCAGTCAATGTGGAGTTTGAGCTTGCCTCACTTCTTACGAGGTAGCCATTTAGTCGCTCGGTGAACTGGTTCATTGTTGGAACCGGCTTAAGTGAAAATTCTAGAAGAATGTGTTGGCCGTCAGAAAGGTGTAAAATCCTTTGGGCACTTACCGATGGTTGCCAGCAGCTGCCGAGCAGCGTGTCAGCAGCATGGCAGTAAGTAGAAGCAGCAGAGTGCYAGAGAATGGCATGAAAATGGATGACAGAAAATCTGCAAGATAAATGCTTTGTGGGTAAGGGATGCAATGTGGTGTAAGTACGCGGGCTGTTCRGTAATGAAACTACAAAATAATGCTGTGAAGTGCAGGCTAATGGGAGTTGTAAACGAAGTTCAGGGAATATATTTAAATAAAATAGGAAAAGAATTGCTAGAAGAGCATTTATTTAGCAATRTGAGTTTTAGGGGAATAATTGCCTGTGCGTCGCAGAGTTCCCGGACCTTAATTCTACATTCTGCATTCTGCATTTTGCATTTTTTTCTTTTACTTCATAAGCAGAACCCTGGCAGAGTACCTTTAGAGAGTTATTACCTTAACCAATCTTGGAGTCTAAATTTCTATACATTTATTATAAATGATATACATTGAATTAATACGCTTAAACTAGTCGCCCTTAACTTTTTCTTATTAAGAAATCATACTAGTGTTTGGCATGTATCGGTGTTTAAAAGGTAAAATGCCTTATTGCGACGACTAATGGCCTTGTCCACGAAATATGTTAGAGCACGTCAAACTGCACCTTGGGTTTCTCTGCCAATTTCCATTTACTATATGATTATTCCAGAATCGCATTACGGTAAACGAGATATTTCTTTGTCCTTTATTAAACTTATAATTTGAAACAAAACTATTAGTAACTTTGGTTAATTTATATTTGTTTTGATAGATGGGGATGGATCTGTGGTGCAGCATTATAACTTTTCCTGAGTATGTGGACTTCAGTGATTTTGACTGACCTCTGGCCGAAAATATAGGTCAAACTATGAGAATTATTATTCCGGGATGCAATTACATGTTTTTATTTTTTCTTTAATTAAATTGATTAATTTCGATTATTAAGTTTAATCAAATAAATGTGCATACACATTAGAGCGGGTCTATTTATAGGGAGACAATAAACCGAAAATCGCATATGTGGGAACACAGATTTATGAACAACTTTGTCTAAGAACCTATGGGTCTAAAACTGTTTTTGGTCCAACGGCTTCTAAGGCGTCTGTAAAACATTAATTTCCGACTGTCAGGATATCATGAAATAAATTATTCTTGGCGAAGGGCGGGCGCCGATGGCTTCTAAACACGGCGGCAAAGAACTGATAAGGAGCATGCATCAGCTTCTTTGTAAAATATGGTCGGACGAAAGCATGCCCAACGATTGGAATTTAAATAAGCCTCCTCAACATCGCGTATAAAGTTCTACCGAGCGTATTGTGTGAAAGATAAAAGCCCACCGTCAAAAAACTGATTGGGCCTTATCAGTGTGGTTTTAGGCCGGCCGACCAGATATTCACCATGCGCCAAATTTTGGAAAAGATTCGTGAAAAGAGAATCGACACACACCACCTCCTCGTCGATTTCAAAGCAGCCTTTGACTGCACGAAAAGGAACTGCCTTTATGCCGCGAGGTCTGAATTTGGTATCCCCCGCAAAACTAATACGGCTGTGTAAACTGACGTTGAGTAACACCAAAAGCTCCGTCAGAATCGGGAAGGACTTCTCCGAGCCGTTCGATACCAAACAAGGTTTCAGACAAGGCGACACCCTATCGTGCGACTCTTCAACCTGCTTCTGGAGAAAATAATTCGACTTAATCGAGCAGGTACCATCTTTTGTAAGAGTGAACAGCTGCTGACGTATATAGATGATATCGTCATCGACCTCAACATCCGCGCCGTCAGTGATGCTTTCTCCAGACTAGACAAGGAAGCAAAGCAGATGGGTCTGGCAGTGAACGAGGGCAAGACGTAATATCTCCTGTCATCAACCAAACAGTCGTCGCACTCGCGACTGGGCTCTCACATCACTGTTGACAGTCATAACTTTGAAGTTGTAGATAGTTTCGTATACTTGGGAACCAGTGTAAACACAACCGACAATGTCAGCCTGGAAATACAATACAGGATAACTCTTACCAATAGGTGCTACATCGGACTGAGTAGACACTTGAAAAGCAAAGTCCTCTCTCAACGAACAAAAACCAAACTCTATAAGTCACTCATAATTCCCGTCCTGCTATATGGTGCAGAGGCTTGGACGATGTCAACAACTGATGAGTCGATGTTGCGAGTTTTCGGGAGAAAAGTTCTGCGAAATATTTATAGGCCTTTGCGCGTTGGCCACTGCGAATATCGCATTCGATGGAACGATGAGCTGTACGAGATATATGACGACATTGCCATAGTTCAGCGAATTAAAAGACAGCTAGGTCATGTTGGACGAATGGACGAAAACACTCCAGCTCTGAAAGTATTCGACGCAATGCGCAAATCCCCGAAGCACATTATATTTTCCGAACAAATTGTTCAGGTGGGACGTCTATAACATGTAGCTGTCGTACAAAATAACCGAAGAAAATCAAGCTCTTGTGTTGATAATTTTTTGATTTGTGAAGAGTATGCCACGTGCAGCATTTTTTTTGTTTTTCTTCCATCCGTCGCTGCGAAAATAGAGACGGCTTACAGAAACGGGACGTAAAAAATGATATCCACAAAATGAGGTAATTTGTTATCTCAAATAGGTATAGTAGGTCAAAAACAGAGCATTTACTATTGGTTTCCAACTTAGTCCTTCCTCACTCTCTTAATTCGTCTACAAACCTAAGCAWAACTTAAACAAAGTTATGAAATTTCATACCTTTCGCATAGGTGCGCGGCATCATCCACTAATTTAGAGCAAATGGCATGAAAAGGAAATTTCCATAARCGACTGCCAACATAGAGTCGAACTATTGAATTACAGTGTGGTGTTTTCAGATACCCAAAGCTTGTTAGTCAACTTGTCAGTTGCTCACAAGCGGACAAGTCCGAAGTGCAGTGCAAGGAGTGGCTAGCGAAATGCGAGCATGTGGACAGCAGACAGACACAGAAGACAGGAAGCATCCTACCACCCAACACTCAACAGTCACCATTCACCGTTCACCATTTGCGCGTCAAAGTGTTTATTTAAGCGCACCTACAGAAAGATGACACTCTACACTCATAAACATATCTAGGTGTACGTATATGGTATATATATGTAGTTAGGTGTGTTTCTGTGTATGTATTTTGTGACTTTTCTAAGCAACCAGCGTCGAGCCCTCACTCTATGTATGTTTGTTGGTGCGTTCATGTGCTCTTATGTTATGCGAAACCGTGTCAACCAACAACTGCGAATGTGCCACACACACAGACACACCTATGTACTTACACCCTATTGTACTCATCTATGTATGAGTGCTTGTGTTGGCGCGTGCGTCGCCAGCTATTCATTTACCATTTGTTTAACATTTTATTACTTTTTCTTTTAGTGTTTTTTGTGTTGTTTTTCCATTTTTTTTTTTAAAGCATCTTTCAGCTTTTCATCTATTCACTCTTCTCTCTACAACTATGAAGTATTTTTCTTTCGTTTTTGTTTTTGTTTCGTACATTTGTTCGCACTTGCATTGGTGTCGTTCTTCATTCATATGTGCGCGCTTATGCTATGCGAGTGTTGTAGTTGTTGCTGTCACATCCGCTCGATTCTCGTTGTAATAAATTGAAGGACAACCAACTGTCAAATGAAAAATTGCGACCATGTAACATTGTTGAGTTGTTGAGTTAACGAAAAAGAAGAAAAACAATCTACATCGACGGAAGCTGGGACTATGTACATACACACACATGCATACATACGAGTATATACATCATACATATACATAATGCATAAATGCATACCTATAGCAACACGCATATTTACTGAGGAGTAAAATGGCAACCAGAATTAAAATGGTGCGTCGTACTTCTGACATAATGAATTTATGAGGACTCGGACTCAGACGTTAGGAACGAAGAACTTAAAATTGAGTAAACGGTTGGTCAAACGTATGCCTAATTTATTAGAAGTGCATAAATATAGTAGAAAATCGAAATAAATTCTATACAGTTTTGAGGTGGAACCTATTTAGACTTTGTTGTAAGTTAGGAAGCTGCTGCGAAATTATGTTACTCAAAAAAAATTCCGTCACGTCATAATAGTAAAATCATTTTCAACTTACAACATTTCATTTTTCAGTATTGTACTCAAGTTTCCACTCAATTTTTGAAAGAAAACTCATACACTGACAGATATATTCCATATGGACTCTATTATAATACCGCAAAATATATGGGATATAGGGTATCTTGTGTACCGATTTCTTATATTTTCTTTCAATTTCATAAAGAAACTCCAGATAATGACGAATATATAAAATCTAAATGCAAARGAATGYTTCAAAATGCTCATATTTRTAKATAACAACTACGTGTCACGTTGTTTGTTCGCGGTAGACTCCTAAACTACTGAACCGATTTTAGTAAAATTTAGCACACTGTGTAGAGTTCGAAACAACTTARAAGATAGGRTAATAAAAACAGTKCATAAATAAAAAAATACAGTGGAAGCTCAATTTTACATATTTTAGTCACAAAAATACAATGTTAGAAAGACACACTTTCTGAATTTCGTCAACGGGTGAGTAGGGTAATCTTTTTTAAATTTTTTTTTWACAWTTTTTGTTCCCTTAAACCCTTAGAAATAATGTGGAAACCCACTTTACYATTGGAAGGTTTCGAAAAAGGCCCAAAAATAATAATACCACTCGGCGTAAGTAGCGCTCGTAGTGCGCACCTCAAACTTTAAACGAGTTTTTCTCAAAACACACTTTTTTAAACTGGCGAACCTGTTTCCGGTCGAACTACTAAACCGATTTGCTTAATTTTTTTTTACTGTTCACTGGCTAATAGATTCATAATTTTTTATAACTTATTTGCAATGTTATGACAAAATGTATGTAATAAAAAAACACGGGGAAAAATTAAAAAAAAAACAGTTAATTACTTTTTATTTATCAAAATTTTTTCATGATTCTAGTATGGACGATAACTATTAATGCACTTTTTAAGAATAAATTGAGCTTTTGTGTTTCAGATGATCCAAACATGAGAAATCGTGTTAGCMAGTAAAAAGGCGCATCTCGTCCACCAAGCCATTTCTCCGACAGAGGTCATCAAAAAATTCCGAAAAATTTGTTTATACACTCCACGATATCATAAGGTATGATATGTAAAAAAAGTACTATTGTAAAACAGAAATATTTATGAAAAAAATTTCAAAAAAAACAGGCCAAATTACACCTAAATATATTTTACATATTGACCAATATATACGGTGTGGAGTCGATCCTAATTTCGAAAAAAAAAATGATACATAGAAAGTACAACTGATATCATCTACATATATGATTTCTATTATTCGTAATTAATTCATTGCACTGTGCATTTGGTTGCAGTTCTATTTCATTATTTCTAATAATTAGCAATTTTACTATTTTTAGTAAAGATCAGTTTGAACCTTTTAAATATTGCACTGATCTGTACAATGCTTCGAAAAGATTGCTGTGTATCTCAAATTATAATAGACCTTTTTATCAACATTTCAGTGATGTCGCTATATTTTTATTCTAGATATCGCGTTTGGTTTGTTATGAATGCACTTGCATCCTTCTAACAAAGTATCCATAATCTAACAAAGTATCCGCAAAGCCTTGACGACGCTTGTTATGCATTCTTGTTCTCTCCAATAGTTAGCAGGTATGAAAAAATTTATTGGCTACCCATAGATGTACTGAATCACCCAATTTATTACTTAAGAACGAACAACCCTGTCTACATTAAGAAAACTTGCTATTTGTCTAAAGATGTCCCCTTTAAGGTTTGAATATTGGATCTGCGATGGTAGCGTAGTMTCTCGGATCCACAGTAAAACGTTTCAAAATGACCAACTAATTCAAAATGAAAAAATGGTTTCAAAAAAAATTTGCCACTGGATCAAATTGTGAATCTAAACCATTSTCGAATCTCCTTGAACACACAAAAAAAAAATTCACCAAAATCGGTCCAGCCGTTTAGGAACAGTTCATTTACAAACACACGGTCAGAAGATTTTTATATATAAAGATATGGGAGCTTACAGGGTTTTGGGCGCGGTCTTATACATCACTAGCAAGAAAAATTATTTGGATTTTTATACTCTCGCAACAAAGTTGCTAACGAGAGTATTATAGTTTTGTTCACATAACGGTTGTTTGTAAGTCCTAAAACTAAAAGAGTCAGATATAGGGTTATATATACCAAAGTGATCAGGGTGACG
>NW_017536630.1:57789-90719 GCF_001853355.1 Bactrocera latifrons
CCGTGCAAGCTGTAACTTGAGTAAAAATTGAGATATCATGATGAAACTTAGTGCACGTATTTCTTGGCTCCATAAGAAGGTTAAATTCGAAGACGGGAAAAATCGGTCCACTGCCACGCCCACAAAATGGCGAAAACCGAAAACCTATAAAGTGTCATAACTAAGCCATAAATAAAGATATTAAAATGAAATTTGGCATTAGGGAAGGGAACCTTTTTGTACATATCTCGAAAACCACTATAGCTATGTCAACCAAACACCCGAACTTAGCCCTTCCTTACTTGTCTTTTTTATTTTTTTATAAAGTGGAGGAGTACTACGGTCATTATTCAATGTCTACAGTGTCTAAATTTTAAATACTTACTATCCTTGTCGTGAATTCTTTAGTTAACTGTCACACCTTAAGTAGTTTTCGATATAATCTTTATATGGGGACTAAACTTATTATGAGGACTTTTTTTTTGCGAGGTTGTTTAATATAGCTTAAATAGTTTCATAGATGCCGTTCCAAGTAGTGATTTTCATAGCACTTCATAATTTTTCGTTGTTTCTTATATTCGTAGCTGTGATTCTATGTAGTCGAACTCCACCACCAATCTTCTGCTAAAATTTCATCAACCAAACAAAATTTTGAATCAAGTTGTCAGCTTGTATGTAAGGGCCTATAAGTGGAGAACAGATAGACAATATCAAATCGGCACACCATTCTGATCTTAGATATATATGGTACGTAACACCGTATATTCACAAACTTGCACCGTTATAAAAAACACCCTYTCAATTTTATTAAGACAACTCACATATTGACGATATATGTGTGAGAAAGTCACCCGGAATTTCGAAAATCTTTGTATTAGGTAATATGGGTAGTAGGGTAGGGAAGTATTGACCGAGTTCCAACCATTTGACACACAGACATAMTATCATCCCAAAAAGGATTCTCTCTGAATTTCAATTTTATATCTCACACAATGATCGACATTTTCGCTWAAAAGTCAACTATAAACACTGTGTCCACATATTCAACTCCTCTCGTCATCCTAATCATTTACATATTCATAACCCTTTATCTATCTGTATTAGTTTTAGGTGATACATRCATACRACCGTTAGCTGAACAAAACTATAGTACTCTGCAGAAACATGCTCCAAGAGTATACAWATTCAGAAGGTGTGTGTATCAAACAAAGACGACTATGGAACATTAAAATCAACAATATGTTTTATGAACGAATCGGTAAAATAAGTTCAACTATTTCGGTACGAATATTCCGCTAAACTGGCAAAACGGAAATATTTTTTGCAAGCATTGTCACCACTTTTAAAAATTTAATTCAGAAAATGTGTGCAATAAATTTAAAAGTACYGCAAATAAACTAATCATGTTTATATTAGAACGGCAACAGTTCCGAATAAAGCAATTCCCTACTGGGAATGTTGTTCACTGTACACATTGTTGGCATTGTGGCCGCCATCGAATGTCCATTTCGTGGTAAGAGTGGATGAGACTTTTAATTGAAAGCAAGCGACAACGTTATAGCTAYACTAATCAGAATTCGCCACCAAAATTTAAATAATAAAATAATTTATGTTGGTGCGTGTCGAGAGCAACTATACACAGCTAAAACTACACACATACACATGAACGCYTGGCTGCGCTGGCAGATTTGAGGAATGTTCAACCGACAATGCCATTGGAAGCGACAGCAGGGGCTGCTCCCCAAATGACAATGAAGCTTACGCCATTACYCGGTAGTTCGAAATGCACTTATACCACTACATACATACATACAAATATGCTGGCATGTGCGGCTGCATTTTAAACTGGCGCTAACTTTGGTGTGTGCCGCTAGTAAAACGACACTGCCAGACGTAAATATTTGCATAATCAGACAGAACTTTGCTGCGGGGAAACGCCACCGCCACCACCAACGAATGAGAGAGTGATGTCGCCGTCGAACAGCCACCGCTTGGCAGCCACCAGGCATTCAATGAGTTAACCAAGTAAACCAATTGAACCGCCAGCAGTGAGCCAGTCGCTAGCCAGCCAGTCAAATCCCAGTGATCAGACGTTCCGGCGGCCGTTTTGGGTGGAATTGGATTATGTGGCAACGCAGTAGCAGTYACATATGTACTACGTATGGCTGTATGTGCGGCTTGGCGCACATTTGCTCAGATTTGTATGCTTGTTTTCATTGCACGGCAGTCATGCTGCTGCTGCTGCTKCTTYCCCTCCCACTTCCCTTTCAGCATTGTTATTTGCTAAATCCACCCGCCATTCCAGCTTTGATGCGGCGTTGATTTATGGTGACTCCTAACAGCGCGTAYGCTCATTTCACCACACACATATACACACCCACATGCAAACGTCAAATATGCGCTCAAACTCTCGTTTGTCTAGCAACTTCTCGGCAACAATGGCTGTTGGGAATATTTTTGGCGCTGCCGCCGCCGCTGCCTCTGCCGCCTCCGTCGCTTCGGCTGCTCTGGTTTCAGCGCTCATTCAATGCCACCAATGACATTGGTTGTTGCTTTTCTTCCTCATAGCTGATATTGTTTTGCAAATCTGTGCATGTTATAAATGTTGTTGGTGTTGTTATTGTTGTTTTATTAGTGTTAAACATTTTGCCATGATAATCGTTTAAGTCAAACGCCATGAAAAAGTTCAAAAGTTTCGCCAAATTCATTATGTTACAGTACACAGATTTGATGTGTGCGCCGKTTGGCGTCGCAAATTCCAATAACTGGTTTAGTCTAGTCAGGAACATTTATCCCTTAAGACGTGTGGTAAGTTAAAAAGATTAATTTGTGAACTGCAACCTTATTTAAGCAGAGTTTTTAATTAAAAATGGGGAATATACTKCGAATCGATAATTTCTCATGTCACAATCTAATGGTTGTTCAATGGTTGGMGTTATGTAGAGGCATCAGATTGTCTTTTCTTTGTGCGAGTAGAATAATAGACTACTTCTATGTTATATTGTTAAGTATAAAGTAGTTGGAAATTTCAATAACGCTCATTCTGAGGGTTGCATCTGCAGCAAATCAATCAACAATCAATATTATTATCGATACTTTGCACAATCTGTGTATTGCACGAAATAAATTGAGCTATATTATAACTTTGATGAAATTTTTTAAATTACAGCATGCGAATTTGAATTTGTAGCGTTTCAGATTGCTATTTTTTAATCATATGTACTTATTTTATTTAACAATCACTTTTAACCCTTGTATGCCAGAAGTAGTCAACTGTAAAACTGTATGTCAAAGTAGTCCAAAGTAGTAGTAATTTTATAATAATACTCGTATCGTCGATTGTATAGTTCAGTCCAACCTTTTTCTTCTAAGGTCCGTCGAAAGCGGCTTATAACTCTCCCTTTGCCACATAATATCAAGCCACAAACTACAAAAAGCTCAATAAGTTCTTCAAAATATAGCCGGAACATGATTTTCACTAATACACAATATGAGATTCAAATTCGTCTATCTTCTTGAACCTTTCGTCACTTCTTGACAGTTACAACTTCGATCGTAGATAATTTCGTCTATCTTGGAACCAGTATCAACATCAACAACAATATCAGTCTTGAAATCCAATGCAGAACTAGTCTTGCCAATAGGTGCTATTTCGAACTGGGTAGGCAATTGAGAAGTAAAGTCCTTTCTCAACAAACCAATACTAAATTCTACAAGGCAGTCATCTACTGTAAGGCTAAGCGTCGAAATTGCTTTTCCAATAGGGATGACATAATTTCTAAGTGCAGTTTCGACCATTTTTTAATATGACATGATTTGTTATTTTTTTGATTTTTTTTTTTATTGTATTCAGTAATGTTTACGATTTCATCGTGGAACGATATACAATTACTCAATTTTATTATCAAAATAATCGTTTTTGCAATTGCAACTTCTCGTAGTCGTTTGTCATTTTATGATCGTAATAATTATCCACCTGTGCTCGCTCTTCGTCGAATTGTTGAAAATTTCGAGCGTACATTTTCTTTATATTCTATAATGTCCAAGTGCCAATAAGGCAAATAGTCTATCGAAGTAATTAAAATATTGCTGCCCTTCAGGCAAGTATAGCTGAAGACAACAATTTGTCGATTCCAAGACGTTCTCGATGATTACATCTGTATAAAATTGTTCTCACTCAAGAAAATCGTAAAATGGCTAATTTTGCTTTAGAACGATTTGAAAACGGAACAATTTTTTTAAGAAAATCATCTATTCGGATGAGGCTCACTTTCATCTGAGTGTTGTGGTAAATAAAGAAAACTGTCGTTTCTAGTGCGCAGATAATCTACAAATTGTTTATGAACAACCATTAAATTAACTTGTTGGTGTGGCTTTTGATCTGGTGAAATCATCGGCGCATACATCTTTCGAAAAAAATAACTGATAACATCGTTACTGTCAATGGAGAGCGGTRTAGATCGATGATAACCACCCTTTTAAGGTCACAATTTGCGGAAGCCGATCTTGACAATATTTGGTTTCAACAAGCTATGTGCYACGGGGCACGTGCAACAATCGAATTATTGCGAGAAAAGTWGGGAGATTCGATTATTTCAAGAAATTTTGACTTTTAATGGCATCCAAGAAGTTTTGAGTTAACACCATTAGACTAGCTGTAGTGATGTTATTGSTCATTGGTCTTTAGCAATAAACTAGGATCCCTTCAAGCTRTAGAAGTTAATATTGGGCGTGCTATTCATRATATACGACTTGATTTAGGGGCAAAAATTTTCGAAAATTGAGTTCATCCCATTCGATCCTGCAAAGAAAGTCGTGGATGCCATTTGAATGATATTATATTCAGACAGAASTTAATTACATCGATTTGTACTTTCCATTATATATAAAAAAAAAAAATAAAAAAAAAACATTTGACTTTTCGTAACTATTCGTCTGTTCTTGTTTAAATTAATCATATAACTCGTTTTGAAAAAGCCTTATTTCGGAAGCTATCAACAATTTTATAATAGTAGCTATTGATTTAAATAGAATTAAAATTTGTTCTAACTTTGAATTAATGAGTTACATTGGCGATCCTAATTTTTAAGAGGAATCCAAGGAAACTCTTTTTTTTTCCACGAAATACATTTTTTTAATAATCTCTAAGTTTCGAGTGATTTGTTTTCTATAAACAACCACAGTTTTTTTCAAGTCTGCATTTTTGAGATAGCAATAAACAGATGTTAGTTTTTTCATTGTCGGAATAATATGTGATACGAGACCTTTTCATTGGAAAATAGTATAAAATTTGTAAAACGAGACTTAACAACTTCGAAATTTTCGGTTATACTACATTAATGAGGTATCCACATACTCTCAATTAAACTCAATTAGTTTCTTGTTGCTTTTGCAATAAAAAAAGAGCAAAGGAGATTTAAAAACTAGTTGCAACCGTGAGTCATATTCTATGTGGGAGATAAACATTTACACTCGTGGTCACACAAACCTTACCACTATACTTTCTTAAATTTTTTTTTTTTTGGACTTTTACTTTCGTTCGAGATTTTCTTCAGTTTTATTTTTTTTATGTTTTTAGTAAGCATAAGTAAACTAAATTATATTATATAATAATGTGGGAATGAAACGATATGGCAGCAGAGAAAAGGCAGAAGAAGAAGAAGAGTAGTATCAGCAAAACGAGTAAGAAGTGTATGACGTGCGGCAACATAGAGCTGAATTAAATTTAACATCCTTTGTATTCTTAAAATCAACAGTTTTGTTTAATAAACCACATTATTCATTTCTTAAATATAATTAATCTTGTCTACATAACTGATCTTGCCCACAATAACAATTATAATTTTTGATTTATCACGTTTAGTGAGTAAACCTCAAATTAGCTTTTCTGTGCTTATACAAAAGTGGTCGATTTTATTGTTTTTAAACAGGGTATTTTAAGTTTATCACGAAGTTTGCAATACAAAGAAGGAAGCGTCGGAGACCCTATTAAGTATATATATAAATGATCAGTATGTYGAGCTGAGTCGATTTAGCCATGTCTGTCTGTCCGCCTGTATATATACGAACTAGTTCCTCAGTTTTTAAGATATCCTTTTGAAATTTTGCAAACGTCATTTTCTCTTCAAGAAGCTGCTCATTTGTCGGAACTGCCGATGTCGRACCACTATAATATATAGTTTTCATACAAACTGAATACAAAGTTATTAACAGAAATGCACCTSTGAAGGGTATTTAGCTTCGGTGCAACCGAAGTTAACGTTTTTTCTTGTTTTGTAAAGCTTTCAATTAATTTATAGCTGAGTGTGTTTTGTTTTTAATTTTTAATATTTTGATTAATAACATGTCATTAACTTATTTCGAAATAAAAAMTTTCTATACCGCTATAAAGTGTTGGCAAATAGGCAAAATACTTGAACATTTTAAGTGGTAAAGTTTGCGTGGCCAGTGTACCTATTTATTTGTTACAAACAACCGTTAGATACTCCCTTTCAACATTTTGTAAAAGTTTAAAAATTATAAAGTTTCTAATAGATGAAATGAGGTCAAAAGGACTTCAGCCTTACCACCAAGCGAAACATTATTTCTTTTAATAACAATAAATGTAGCTCCGATTATAAGCCGTATTTACATGCATACTTTTGGATTTCGAAATAACAAAAAAAAATATTTGGAATATTTTTCGTTTTACAAAACAATTGTTTCGTTTGAAACCTTTTAACTCAAATGTGAAAATCTCTTAYCAAAATAATATTTATTAAAACCAGAAAATATAAGTGAATATGTTTMCAACTCTTTCATCCCTTACATATCTATGCATATTTTAAACTCACCCAACATTTTTCAATAAAAATTGTATTTTACGCAACATACACGAGAAACATACATATACGTCGGCTTTTATTACAATGGCGGTATGTATAAGGGTGTATGCAGACTGTAAATTACATGAAATTAAAAGCAGATAACCTCACTTCTCCCACAAGTATGCTACACTTAAATAAAATAACACTCTRCTCAACGCTTTAGAACTTATCTGCCGCTCTCAATGTCATAAAGGCCCTCAGCCATTTCATATCMACCCGAAACATTAGTCATTATCCATGCCACGGTGAATGCCACAAGCGAACGCATACGCGATAACAGAGTTGATAACCCACAGCGCAGTAAATGTCAAAATTCGGTTGCCACTTTTATTGTTCCGCTTCTGATACTCGGAACGAAATAGGTTAGCATTAAGTTAAGTTAATTATAATTCTAATTACCAACTCGAAAGAAGCCATCCAAAACATGCCCCAACATGTGAAATACCTGAAGAAATTGTGATATAACTTTTTAGCCTGAGCTTGAATGGCGAAGCCTAGCCTTCTACAGCCTATTCTTCAGTCAGTCGTTTGCGAAAAAACTCGGAATAACACCCAAAACATAGTGGCTGCAACTTGGAATTATTTTGGAAAACATTTACTAGGATCTGGTTGAAGTCAGTTATGACTTAAAGCCCTCGTTCGAAAAAAATCGACAACTAAAATTTTTTAGGAGAAAAATAATATTCCAGAACAATCTAAAAGAGGTAAAAACTTCTTTTCATACTCCTTTAGGTTTCATGTGACATTTTAATACCAATTCCTAAAAAAGGTAACCTACTTTTCACTTAAGATCCCGAATTTGCTGAAAATAGTCTGAAAACTCTCCATGTCAACAAAAAATTAGCTTTTTATAACCATTCAATAAGGTTTTTAGCATTCTCAAAACAGAATTTCACTGATTTGAGTGTCAGTTTTTGCTCGCTGGGTTCTCATTAATGCAGGCAATCATTAGGGTGCGTTCGTATGTAAATACTTGTGTGCTAATTAAAAATTAAATTGCCACAGACAGTATCAGACACATACATGTGCGCATACATAAGCAAAACTCTACATATACATACATATATGTAAGTACATGCGAATGTTTAATAAAGCCGAATATTCTCAGGAGTGACGTTGATTTTTATTGTGCGGTGCGTGGTTGAGCGACACAATCTCCTTGTTATAGCATTTTGACTTCCTGTTTTCGTTTTTTGGGGTTGATTTTTAACTGATTTCGTTGCGCTGGAAGAAGTCTTCTTACATATGTATGCGGTTAGTAACACCACGCTGCGATTTTGTTTTTTGTTGGTAACATGTGACTACTCCTTTGAAAAACAACAACGTGAATTACTTTAAAGGTATGTGGATATATTATATAAATGTAGGCATGTGAAACAATTCAGTGCCTGCAGCATTGAAGAATCGTTAACATTAAAAAAAAAAAAACAGAAAAAATTTTTGGACAACAGTTCCTTACAAAGGTACATATTTAGGGCAAAAATATACAACTAATATATGCTCACGGCTGTACAAAAGTACCGAGGTATGTCAGAGCTCATAGGAATTCAGTAAAGTATGAGTTATTATGGAATTTTGAAAATGTATACTAGAGTGCACCCAACATCTTTAATTCCATCTATACTTTCACAATATTCTTATGTATGATATATGAGATATGCTTTGAACTTCCATAACTATAACTCGAGATTCTCCATAACTTGAATTGRCAGTAGAAGTCAGATTTCATACAAATTTCCTTCCATAACTCAAAGTCTCTCTAACACGAAGTTTTTTGTGGATTATGGKGATTCGCGATGTCAAAATTCAACTGTAATGTATAATTGCTTGGATTCCTATCCTCTGGTTGAAGATTTGCACTTTAAGGTATTTCCCTGACTTTACAAGTGGCAACAGTCGGTTGCATCGGTTGCACCCGAACTTAATCCTTCCCTACTTGTTGATACTGCATTTCGTAGTAAAAATAATAGATCAGAGACTTATTTACTCGGCGATGCAAAACTTCGCTAACAAAAAATCTATTAAAGCTTGATTTTATTGATRAAACATAATAATATCAGACTACTGTCAAGTTCAAGGTAAGACTTTGTGTCGTTATCACCGTTATAATTGATTGAGRTGCTCAAATCGCAATGGAAAATGCAGCAGGAGAGCAGAATTTTGCTGCTTCCAATGTTGTGTTAACCCTCTCATGCTCGAATTGAAATTGGCGGAGCTGAATGAATCCTTGGATAGCTTACTCGTACATTAGAATAATTCACTGTAAGCTTACACAATACACCAGACTACATAATGGAAAAAACCGCGCGTCAAAAAAATTTATATAACGGCACTTAGAAGCATATATGTTCAATGTTACCTATAGGCAACATCAGATATGAAAAGGCTACAAAAGTTCTAAATAAACATTACACATATTATTTTAATACAGAGGTTTAAAATACTGTTTGTTTGTCCAAGTTTAACCAGTTTTGATTTGAGAAATAGCGATATATATTTTTAATTGTTTTACTTACATTTTTGATTTCATTCATTTTGGTAAACTGTCGGCCGAACTCCCAAAGATCCACACCAAATTTAAGCGCCCAGTTTCGCACTCTGGAAATAATCAAAAAATATTTTGAATTTTTTGTAAAGAATTTTAAGTATATCATAAATTTATTAACCATGAAATAACTTCAAACAGGAAATTTGAAATAATTTAAAAAAATAATATTTTATCGTTGCTAGAAATTCAATACACATATCCAGTTTTTCAGGTTTTTTAACATACTCTAACCTCTCTTAGTAGTTTTTCTTTTTTCAAACATATTACTTCGACCATCATTGTTAATACAGAAGGCATATTTTCAATTCTTTTTTGTTTTACCACCTAACAGAAAATATAATAACAGAAGACATTGAAGCCTCTACTAGTCCAATTATGCTCAAAATACCTTGGCACAAAAGGTACTATGAAAAAATWAAAAATGTGTTTCCTATTTCAATAATATTTAGTCTTATGTTATAAAAAACATCCCACATTTTCTACGGATGGCAACAGTCCAGATTTGTCGAAATTTGGTTGATTTTTAATACTCAACGGAAATAAGCTAATTTATCACKTATACGAGGATGGTCTTTTAAGTACATATTGGGCTTAGGGGAAAAGCCAAATTTTAAGTATTCAAACTCGTTGGATTAATTTTCAAATATTGCATTAAGATTAATACACTTTTGAGTGCATTTGAAAAAATTGTCAAAGCGCTTTTGCAACTCAGATTGASGTAGTTGTTTTAATCGACAACAGAGAGCTCGCATTCCCATGGTGAAAAGTCATTCGATTTCTTGAAATATAATTGGTAAAAATTATTTACTCTTCTGCGTTGTTGTGGTGTTATGGTTGCGGTAAAGTAGAGTTTTTCCAAGAAAACAGGCAACCATTTCTTTGAGAATGTTTCGTGCGCGAAGAACTTTTGTTGCAATCSCCTCATTACATCTGGAACTACTGCTACTACTGGTTACTTTCTGGCTCACAAGTGTAAATCCGCGATTCATCACATCTCACGACTTTATAATCGTGCTCCGAAGCACCACTATCGCATTTCTATAAGATTTCTCTCGRCCAATCGACACGAGCTGTTTATTAAGYGATTAACACAGTGTGTGGGATTCAACGTGAACAAATTTGTTTTACCGTGAAATGCTCATTGAATGTTTGCTGGTCCCACTATTGTCTGTATAATGATAATGTCTGCCAGGTTTCGGGAAAGTAATCCAAAATCAGTTGATGTTCCTAAAACTATTAACACTGTGCGGAAATTCGTATTTCAAATTTGTTATGTGACCTATSGTGAGATAGAGACTAGTCAGGTAAGTATTGACCTGATTCAAACCATTTTGACCTACAGACAAACCATTGYCAGGGAAGTACTATCCATGAATTTCAATTACATATCTCACACATTGACCGATATTTTCGACCAAAAGTCAACTATAGGTACCGAGGTSAAATATTSGGTACCTAGCGGTTGAACACTTTTTATTGGATTTAAACAATTTTTGATCAYAAGGTGGCACACACTAATTACATTATTTCGGCAAAATTTAATCCCGTTATATTAATTGCTTCTTGATTTGTAGACTGGAAACTGAACTGACTGGGGTGGAAATTAAAATTGTGGTATACGGGAAGTAGGTGTAGTTGTTGTCGGATTTCGAACATTTTTACACAGTGACATAAGAACGAAAGAAAAATGTCASGTAGTAAATTTTACGAAATCGGTTGATCGGGTCCCGAGATATAAGATTTCACTGAAAAGTGGACGGTGCCACGCCAATCGTCCACTATTCACACCAGCTCSCATAAAACTCTCTCAAACCCTTTCTTTAGTAATATTTTTTCATCCGATTTCTTCGGTTATTGTAGCTTTAGTGGTTTAGTAGATGTGTACATTAAACCTATTAGAGGGCGGGGCCACGCCCAATTATCAAAATCTATATATTGTACGGGCAGACATATATCCGTAATTCAATTATTCTCATCATCCGTATTATTGATATATTTATTATATATAAGGATGGATTTATGGTCCTTTGGGCGTTGGCCACGGTGAATATCGCATTCGATGGGACAACTAAATGTATGACATATACGAAGCCACGTTCCGCAAATCAAAAGACGGAAGCTAGCGCAGCCGGTTAGGTCATATTGCCCGGATGGAAGGGAACCCTCCCGCCGGRGAAAGCAGAGGAAAAGGGACGTCTCCCCTCCGTTGTAAAGACCGGGTGAAGAAGGAGCTTGGAATCTCCAATTAGCGTGATACAGCAAAAAGGAAGAACGATTGGCGCACTGTTGTTAACTCGGCTATTACCGCGTAAGGGGTGTCTACACCAGTAAAGAAAAATACGGATATATAACCATATACATTTATCACGATTCATTTCTTTTTGAGTGATTCATTACTACGTCGAAAGTTATTTGTTTAACCGAGTGTTTTAAAAACTTTTTAACTTGAATTAATSAAATTACATATATCGTTCATTTCAAAGGAATAAAATTTGACTGTGATTTCGTCAAATTAGCCATGAATGTCAATCAATTATTTCGCACTTTGCGTTTTCATCAATTTTGTAATGCACATATGCATACCTAATTACATACAACACATATTAGTACATATATACAAGCATATACACACGTACATACATATGTATATCGAACTCATTAGCTAAGCCCATAAAATACTCCAGCAAATTTGTTTTCTTTAGGCGGATCTGCGCTGCCATCAAAAAGCTTCCATTAAAGCTTAAACAAGGCAACACATTTTTATTAGACTGCTCGGCGCTGTCGCAATGATGGGTATTATGTATGAATGTAGGCGCATAACCACAGAGAATTCTATTTTAAACGCTCTTACGTCAGACGCGCAATAGCTACACTCGCGTGTTCAAATAACAGGTTCTAGGAAGCGTTGCCGGCTGGTAAAAATAGCACAAAATACAACGTAAAAAAGAAGCGATATTGAAAATGGCAAGAGCAAAGAGCAGAAATCGAGACCACAGCAGAAATTGACTGATAAAAGATATACAAAAAGGTACATATAAAGAGCAATCAATGTATGTGACAATAACGACTGGTTTTGACGTAGAAATACGAAAATAAATAATTAAGTAAAAGAAAGGGTAAGTTAAAGAACTATCAGAATTTATAGCTTATACTCGGAACATGTTGAAGAGTTCTTTCAAAAAGAATTGAGTGAATCAGTTATACGAAATATATGATAAACAAACACAAAAACAAAACAGGACGGCGCAAGGCATAAACTAAATCTAGTAAAAGAAACATAWGTCACCACTATTGTCAGTCAATAAATCGGAGCATTCACATCAAAAGCAATGTCATGCTTGAAATAAGTTATAGAATCGTTATAGTAAGTGAAACTTTACTTCCCTACTGCGCTGTGCAAGGGACTGGATGAAGTAGAGATCAAGTCTCYATTAAACTTTGTAATGTTCTGCATTGACGTCCTGCATAACATAAACTATAATACACTCTCGTATTAAATTACACCTCCATCTGACATTAGAAAGGACATCTGGGTCATCTGGGCCGTTTCAACCAGCCAGTAAAACCTAACCCAATCTAACTGTTATTAGTTCACATATTTTATTGTATTTTGCACTAGCATATCGTCAACGAGACTACGTCTCATAAGAACACTTTTTTTTTTTTTTTTTCAGAAATTCACTAACATATCCCCCCTAAAAGTAAGGCAGACAGAATCAAATAAAGTGACCAAGGTTGTGAAGATAGTTCTATTCTTCATTTCGGACACCTAAAGGCAAATATCATCTTAAAGCAATGCCTTTGGCTGCTAAYCACACCAGGCAGTAACTCTCTTCGAATGAATGAGACCTTGAATATGGGAGTGTTAAATAAATTATATACGATATAAACCAGTGAATAAATTCAATATCGGATCAGAAAAACATACTCTGGCCTTCGGTGATTGGTGTTGGAGTAAGGAGCTATTACGCGGAATGTCTACATGAAAACACTACAGCTAATATGACAGGAGTTAGACAAGAGTTATTTTAGAGTTCTAGAAGATTTTAATACGCTTCAAGCTGGGGGTACAAGTAGCCTTTCTCTACATAAGAAAAGTAAGTGGATTACAACTTGACTTTACTTAGTATTTCGAACTTCCAACAATATTTAAAAAAAAAAAAAAACACTGTCCGATGTGACAGATAGAGTATTAAGAAGAAGACCCTTATTATATAATTATTAGAAGATAATAAATTTTTACTAAAGGAATGGGTGTCGCATTTATTTTAGTTGGAAAGGTCAAGTCTGGTGAATACAGCGGAAGGAATATCAGCTTCCAGCCAAGTACTCTGATTGCATCCTGCACCGATTTTATAGTAACAACAAATTCACCAGGTTTTAGAAGCTCATGATATACTACACCCTCCTGATAACACTAAACGCAAAGCATTGCCTTTCTACCGAATCGATCCGCTTTTGCAGTCGATGTTGATGGTTRAACCGGATTCACTCAAGATTTTCTCCGTTTAAGATTCCTAATAATTCCTAATATTCGCCAATTCGATGCCAAACTGCTTTTCAAATAACCCTATCTACACGTCTGAATCTCACTTCATAACAGTACACCTGGTAACTCAATGCGCATCTCTTCCAAAGAACCAAGCGATGGAGTTCATAAGAATCTGTTTCACCTTAAAATCAAAGGTAGAATTTAGAAGGTATCCTTGGAAGAGATTTTAATACGCTCCCCATGGATTTATAAAGACGTGTTTAAAGACCTAAACTAAATCAGAGTTCCTTTTAAATTTGCTGTAACTAATTTTTGGTGATTGGGAATAGCTTCATATCTATTCTTCGCATTATAGCTCCTACCAGGTATTGCAAATGCGCTTTGGTCTTTTAAACTTTGTCACATTCCAATGCTCCTTTCTCTCCAAGAAGCAGCTCATTTGTTGGAATTGTCAATTTCGTATCATTAAAGCACACAGCTGCCACACTATAATATCCACAAAAATTGTTCAGACCGGAAGACTATAGMATATAGCTGCCATACAAACTGACCCATCCAAATCAAGTTGAAGAACTTTATAAAATATGATTTTTCTTTATTAAGTAACCTTAATATGACTTGAAGGTTATTTACTTATATCAAACAACGTGGCTTGAAAAAGTAGCAAAACGTTATCCGTAGGATGCTAACCGTTTGTCGGCTGTAAAGGMTATTATGGATTTGGCGCAACCGCAACAACGTCTGATTTTTAAATAAAATATTATGTTGTCGACCATTCTGTTTACTCCCATTCCAAGTAGATAATTAAGTTTAATAAAGGAAACAGATTAATTACTATATTAAATGGACGGACAGGCTTTTTCTAAAACGGTATTTCGGTTCATTTTCTAACGATTAAGAACCTTTAAGTAAACTATAACTACTATAACAAGGCCAACGTATGAGTATAAAAACCATTCTTAAATAAAAATGCTATCTTCTAATATAAAAAAGCTAWAGCRTTACATKTTCCCACCTTCAAGGTAAGCATTTAGTCCGTAAATTGCATGGTTAGTYGATGTCATCGGCGAGTAACCAAGGTATCATCCGTCATTGCGAACTGCGTCAACTGCCTCGCTCAAMGCAGGACATATCGGTGACATCTGCCGCGCGCCGCGTCTGGGTCATGRGTGGGTTGTTGATCTCGTCGCCCACTTCTTTTAAAGCTCATCCACGCTCAAACCCTTTAGCAAAAAGCTGACTTTTGTGTGTGTGTTTATGTATGTATGCGTAGGTGGGCAAACAGTTGCTTAAATCAAAYACAATGCGATTAGCAAAGGGTATTAAAGGTAAAGTGACGTAGGCGGTTRAACGGCGACGCGCAATGAAAGTGAAACTCGGCTGGTCGCGTGATATTTCCACACACACTTCGTTGYTGTTATCCTTACCAAAGTAAAAGTGACTTTTTATAGGACTAAGCAACTTGTTTGCATGCTAGCGCGTTGATTGTTACATTTTCATATGAGCTACAGGGGTAGTAAAGCAAACTACTACAAAGGAAAAACAATAACAACGAAGTAAAAGTTTTCCGCGACGCGCACATCGACGTGTTTTATATTAAATTTATATTAACCCTGAATWKCATGTGTCTGTGTGGCACAAAACGATTTGTTACTAAGTGGTAACGGGTAACGTACACTTACACCTTCTTAGYAATAATGTTTGGATATCACGTTTTCTTATATTTAGGCGCCAAATATGTGAAAATTCGCAGAGAAAATTTGAACATACTCCTTCGCCAGGATCTATAAATTGTGGATGAAACTCATGCATGCTCATCACTGGAACCAAAAACACGACTGAGTGAGTAAAAATATCAATGATAGGAATCACGCTGAGCTCAGGTTAGTAAACGAGAGGGTAAATAAATTCGCTTGCATTCTAAACATTTACAAAAACTTAGTTGCCCTGCCTCTGACGTTTCAGATTCCAGTGGCAAATTTTATGTTTTTTATTTAATAAAAAATAATAGTAAAAAATAAGATTAATTCAGCGTAGTCGATCGAACGTACGATTCTCCAAACACAGCTATCATTTCGAACCTGCTTCAAAGATGGTGTTCTMTTGGCTGAAAAGTTCGTGATCATTCTCAAGACCTGATTTATATCAACTACCTGGAGAAGGACAAAGCGGTTATCTATGCCGAATTGCAAGGAAAAGAAGCTTAGAATCCCCTTTCAATATTATAAGATTCCTTGTCACACCTCCGCCATCACTAAATCCAATTATTAGACCCAGGCTTTCGAACTGTTGTCCACCGCTTTCTACAGGTTTGGCCATTTTCGATTTTTTTTAGTTTCCAAATGAAAAAATCTCTCCAAGGGCAAAAAGCCGCGGCTGCCATCAACAGCAACCGTTGATCGACACGTCATTAAAATAAAGGAATTGTTCCTTAAAAATCGACGTTTAACATTCGAAGATCTCAATGCCATCGTTGGAATATCGAAAGGATCCGTGCAAACCATTTTGAAACATCATTTGCGCCTAAGAAAGTGAAAGCATGATAGGTTCTAAAATGACTCAATTGCTTCGAAAAACCGTGTCTCGTTAACGTCTGTGAAATAATGCTTTCCGACTACGCGGATGTCACGAAACGTATTATTACTGTCAGTGAGRCTTAGATCTATGCTTACCACCTACTAAATTTATTCGAAAACAGTTGGTTTGGTCCAGCGATATGTGATTTCACCCAAAAGTGGGCGGTGCCACGCCCATAGTCCAATTTTCACACCGGATCTCATACATCCCTATCATGCCATATTCGAACACATTTGTGTTAGGCAAATTTGGTTGTTTTAGCTTTTGTGATTTAGGGCTTTATATATTGAAAGACGGTTTGTGGGCGTGGCAGTGGTCCGAWTGTGCCCATCTTCGAATACATATTTTTATTGCTATGGAACACGCATACCAAGTTTCTTTACGTTATCTAAATTTTTACTCAAGTTACAGCTTGCACTGACGGACGGACAGAGAGAGAGAATCACCCACAGTTCCACCTTTCTCGTAACTYGTACGTATCTTTCTCAGTTTTAGATGATAGATACACCCGTTAGGTGAACAAAGCTATTGGAGTCAAGCGGCACTTTATTTTCSATAATACTTTTTTACACGATATTCTTAAACAAATATGTAAAAAACATAGCATATAAGGGTTGTTCAATAAGGTTTGTCCWTTGATAAGAAAAACACAATTTAATGATTCAAAATACACTTTATTATTAATTATAATCTCCTTGAACATTAGCGCATAAATTGTGCTGGAAACAAATTGTAKTTGCTGGGGRCCAAATCYGGTGAATACGGTTGCTGCTCCAACAATTCAAACTTTAATTMATCGATTTTAGYCATTGTCAAAATGCTCTTGTGACACGGTGCATTGTCCTGATKAGAAAGGATTTTTTTCTGCAAATCAGGTCTTTATTCATGAATTTTTTCCTTCAACTGGTCCAAAAGGTTGCAATAATATTCAGTATTAATTGGTTTACTCGCATTCCAAAAAAACTGATGCCATAATTTTCTTGGRCGATTTCCGGACACGAATTYGTGTCGMAGCCGAACAWCCAGGTTCACACCACTCTTTAGACTCTTGTTTTGATTCAGGATCTTGGTGATGGGCTCCATGGTGATGAATCGACGTACAAACTCCACTTTATCCTTTTTAAAACGCTCCAAATKTTRCTGAGAAAGTCGCATTCSAATGTGTTTCCATTGTTAGTGAATGCGGCTTCCATTGTGCATTGGGATTGCATTTCKAAATCCCAAAATTTCACTTAATTTGACGTATTAGCGTGACGAACTGAGTTGGTTTTACCATGTCCGTCTGTGAGTCGGTCYGTCARTATATACRCAAAYTAGTCCCTCAGTTTTTGAAATATCTATCTGTAATTGATTATTGTTCAATACTGCTATATAATCTGCCCGATCAAAATCAAGATACGRTCTTTTTATGTGCTTTTATGCTATGCACCTGTGAGTGTGTTACATCTTCGGTGCAGCAAAGCTAAAAATTTTTCTTGATTTTTATTGTAATTAATTGGTGTATGTATATGTATATCTAAGCCCTTTATTTGTTTCTGTACATCTGAAGTATCTTATTGACCTTGTCTCACTTTCTAAGGCTTCTACTACGATTATATAAGCGCCTCTTTTATGCGACACGTCGCTTGTTGCCTTCAATCACGGCCTCATCGATCATCGCGCAAGCTGTAAARGGCCGCATAAAAACGAGCAATTTATGCACAAAAATCATTTATAGTTGACAACGCCGAGGAAATAAGCAAGAGCCAAAGCAATCTTAACAATAAACTCTTGAAAAGATGTCGCAAAACACTTAAAACCATGCACAAGGATGCTCACAAACTACTTTTCTCCTATTGCTTTACACTTTTGTTATGCCCGTGTTGTTGTTGCTGTTTATTTCATGTATAAGATTTTTTTGAGTGAGTTTTCTGCGCCACTGTGATTCAATTACTGGCAGCCCCACTTGCAACGGCGCTTGTTGCATCTCTCCTTTGATGCCCTCAATAATTTGTATTTGTTGTTTTTGTTGGTAATTTTTGCTTGCCTTATTTTTCCCACTTAGCAATTTAAGTTTCCACACGTATTAAAGTTGCTAACGAAGGCAGCAAACTAAAAGACAAAACATTCACAATATTCGTACAACAACGGCAACAACAACATTCCTGAGCATATATTGCTGCATATGCAGGCAAAGCGCAGCGTTAAAGGGTGCGGCGGGTAGCGCGGAATGAAGGTTGAAGCTTGTGCTACTTTAAGATTTTTAATTTGTGTAACACAAATTTTCTTCTGTTCACCCACATAAACACATACACATACACACACACACACCTACACAAGCACGAGTAAAGTTCATTCTTTTWGCCTGTCACTGCCGCGTACGTGATGAAGAAACTAAATTCGCTCGCTGGAGCTCAAGCGGGTGGTGACTCAGAGCCTCCTTTCTAAAATATATACTCTTCATTACTTTAGTGAGACCACTCAAAGTACCATCTGATCCAATTTGATCCGGACCGCGGAAGAAATACATTTTGTCGCATATTAATGCCAATAATTACTATCGCTTTCAAAATATTTTACTAAGCCAATACAATCACACCAMCGCTTAATCCAATTTTCCATACACTTGTTATAAGTCTCAGCAGAGATGGACTTCAGTACCTTCGGCAATTTTTAGTTTTTTCGATTTCGTCCCATATTTGGAGCGCCATTCGATAGATTAGTTTTGAMGTCATTTTTATAAACCCACAAGTAATCACCAGTATAGATCAATTTGGTGAATGTAGGTGCTCAGCAAAGCTATCAGGGATCTTTTTGCGACCTTAACACGGCGTCGTTTCTCCAAAAGGTTCGGGTCCTTTAGTTCGATTGTAGCATTTTCACGGTTCAAACTCAAAACATTAACTAAAAATCCAGATTATATGCTGAGGTATTCTGCTATCACCCCGTTGCCAAAACGACAATTTTCAAGCATAGTTTTTTTAAGTTTTTCCAACATTCTCTCAATATTTCAAGCACTGTTAAATAATATTTACCTTAAACAGGTATGTTAAGTTAGCCGCGAGGTTTGTAATATTTAAAAGGAAATTATACAAATATGTATATTAACGATCAGCATGATGATTCTTCTTCAACCAGATTTCTTCATGAAAATTTACATTGATTATTACATAACGGTATTATATTCGAACAATTCGTTCAGATCGGACCACTATAGCATACTCGTATAACTGCTATTCACTCTGAATAATTTAGAATATTTTAACACTTCCTTTTGAAGACTTCACAGAGGACTAAAAGCCTTTGAAAGATTACATCAAGCCTTCCCTTTGTACAATAAATAGCCCAGACWGARCACTCTTATGTGAAGATTTGCTCAKTCCTGTCGAATAAATAAAAATATGTTTTGTCATTCCCTAAATTGTTCAGTTAAATTTTTATGGAGCGAAGATAGCATAACAGTAAAAATTTTTTAACTCGCAAAACTCTAAATAGGTTCTGAGACTCGGTCAGAAAATATCATCGAAATAGCTGAATCGGTCGACTTGAAAATTTTCTCGACGTTCTTAGATGTATTTGTCAGGTACTAATCGAAGTCATACGATTTTTAATAAGAATTATGATTGTTTAGCCGCTCTAAAGAATAAATTGGTAATTTTTTTAATATCGTCATTTTGTCAAAAGCAAAAAATTTTACTAATACTTCGACCATTACCTGTATTAGCACATACTAATACTAAAACTTTTTGGTGTTTAGATAGCCGAAAAAATATTCCTCAGCGCCAAATATCTTGTTCGGGCTACCAGATCAAGCGAACTCATATTTTGCCAAAATAAATAKTCGAGTATTAAAGTATATTAAACTTACTTTTCTTATAAGTAATAATTAAACAAGTATTTCTTAAGCGAAATTCCTCTTAAAAAAATATTTTTTCCCCTTAAATTACATAACTGAATTATTCGATAATAAGAACCGTCTCATCTAATATGTACCTATATAATTTTTACACTAATCCTTAAAAAATAGTGGAAATTATACCATGCAATACTTTTGTTCAACACTTTTCCCCAGTTTGTTGTATTTAAAAAAATCTCTGTAGTTTACATTAACAGTTTASTCAGAAAAAAGTGTAATTGAAAGAGGTTCAGTTTAATGTAAGACTGGTATACCAATGCAACCTATAAGTGTTAATAATTTCGAAATCATTTTATGTTTTGTTTTCGCTTTTGCTACGCGATTTAGATGAATGAGCGAATGCATTTTCGCATTTGGGTCATTCCATCAGCGCTAGAAAAGTCAATGCACGTAGCCCTATTGGAGCAACAGTAATGTCATCACCACCGACAATGCCATAATATGCAGCTTGAAGTCTCGCAGCTGGCATTTTAGTACTGGCAATACCGAGAGTCGATGGAAGACTTTAAAGGAGCACTGTGGGCAGCTTGAGTAAAACTTTTCTGAAAAAAAAAGTGTTTTTTAATTAATAATTGAATAGTAATGATTCCACATCTGTTTAGGTATTGTAWTTTTAGACTCAAGTTTAGAACCCTGGGATTCCGTACAAGCCCCAATAAAATTATATCTATCTATCTATTCCCATCGACGGATACATTTCACTAAACACAAATTGCAATAAATTATCCTATGTTATACTCTGATCTGCCTATATTCTGATGTCTGATATTCAGTTTCAGTTTTACAGAGAGTTAAATAGGAGTACCTGAAAAATTGTGCTGTTCAATGCATATTTATATCTATTTTTTTATATAGCAAAGAGTATAAGGAGGAAAGGTTAGATTGACTGACACTGGCACGCCTTACAAGAACTGCAGCAACTTTGTAATGGCAGATGAAAGTTCAGTTTAAAAACGCTTTGAAATTAATGTCAGACAAAATGTCACAAATTTTTGTGAATTTTAGTAGAGACTTGATATCCAATTCCCTTGAACCGCGAAGCTCCTAGATAAGTAAGACGAGTTTCAGACAAGKCCGGGCAGAAGCAGAGAAGTTGTTCCAGGGTTTCTAACACATACTTTCCTACATTTTATTCATTTCATTACTCTTTCATGTGATGAAAGCAAACTGTGACTTGGGACTAGGCCAAGAATCGTCCTGCAGTATTTTCGAGTATGTGTGAGAAAAACGCATCTGTGYTTTCTKTTGGCGCCTTGCACGTAATCGTGAAATTGCACTCTCCGTTATCAAACTCTTGAAAACCCCATTTCATTATTTAGATTTTTCGATGCTTTTTTCACAATCTCATCTGCTMTTTGGTTTCCTAAAACCACCTTCATCTTTAATTGTTTATCGTCCGTTTAATGCTGAAAGTTTCGTTGATCGATCGCATGCTCCTGCGTCATCCATCCACTTTATCATTAAAGCCAAGCATTTTGAGACGACAAAGGTAAYCCRAMAGCATTYACCTCGGCTCTCAAGAATATTCCAAAAAACGCCTTCCGTGACAACTTCAATGCTTGAAAATCGCGCTGGCACTGCTATTTTCAAAGTTTTTTTTAAAGAATTGTAACGATTGGTTCAATAAACTTTCTTAAATTGACTCAGTCCTAATACTTTCCAGACAAACCCTGCATTTAATTTGCAACCACCTGCTTATCAAGCCACCAATCTGGCACCTGATTTCGCTAAAGAGCTTTCGACTGAAATATTAATTGATTTTAGTTAAGCCATTGCTGCRGTTCATAGCGCTCCCGCTATGCAAAAAACGAGGCGCTATCAGTAGAAAAAAAAAGAAAATATGCTAGTGATTTGTTCAAATTTTTTTTCAGAGATTGCTATGTTCAATAAGTAATACCAAATTGCCCCACGATATTATGTCAAATAAAAAGTTTTCCATAAAAAACTTGTTTAGAATTTTTAGTCTATAAGGTTGCTAAATATGCTATAAAGGTTCGATACCGACGATGCTAACAAATGCGCTGTTCCTAGAGCAGATAAGGAAATGGGAAAAATATTCTAGTATAAGATGTCATAGAATAATCTCGTTTAAATACAATATTACGAAGGCTTGATTTGTATCAGTATAACATATATAATAATTTAATAAAAGTAATATATTTACATATTTACATATTTTTTTTTTTTTTGTAATTTTATATTTTATTTTAATTGTAGCTCCCAACCAAGCCCCACATAATATAATCTTTTTTCTTGCCTGTGCACGACTTTGTCCCACTGTGCAGCTTCACAGTCAGCGAATTGTACTTGGCTAAGCGTTAGTGCTGACGCGCATATAATTGGAGTAATTGAATTCCCTTTCAAAAGTATAAATAGGTCTGCTSTTTACTTTTATTAAAAGGTAAGAAAATAAGAAAATATATTTTTTACTATTCTTAGTTAGCTATTGTTTGCACTTTGTATGCGCATTCGTTTGCCATTTTTGTATTTTTTCCCAATTTTCTTTACTTTCCGTTGGTGTTTTCATATCTACAAAGTTCATTTTGCGACTTTTTTCATTCACYTACTCACTGATTTCGTGTAGTTGTTGCTTTCAGTTGCTGCTCTGCATGCTTATTTAAATTGCATTCTACGCCACGAAAAGTTTGTAAATATCCGCGCAATGAGCAGCAGCTAACGGGAAATGGAAGTAGGTATGACGGCAGGATGGCTGGCTAAAACTACGAGTACTAGTCAGCTGCAAAAGTGGAGCGCGTTACAGCCAACTGTTAATTTCGATAATTCGCAGCGAGAACAACAACAACAAGCATATAATCGAAATGGCACATGCAAACACTAATATACCACGTTGCAAGCTTAAAAACAGCTTCCACCCGCTCATCCTTCGCATCTAACAGCATCTTCGCATTGTGCTTGCTTGCATTGAAAGCGTTTTCTTCACATTTACTTAGTGTTAATTAAGGCCTTCAAAAATTACGACATTAACTCTTACGAATGTTGACTATATAGCCCTCGYACGCTGTATACATGTGGATGGGCYTACTGTGTTGTACGTGTGAATGGGTGCGCGTGCGCGAAAAAATGCGAAATCCTATTATGAATCCATTAGATACGCTTGCACGCACAAAAAATTTACGATACCGTTATATTGTTGCAMAAGAGTTAGCTAAACACATAACATATAAATTCAAATGCATATACATATGTATGTGTGTATGAATGTATATCGAAGTATAAACACTTTACAAATTCATATAAAACATGCTTCTCGCTAGAACTCGCACAAATTGTGATTCAAGCCGCTTGACAGCTATATACAAATATCATCAATCTTGGCATTCTGTAAATACATATCAAAACTTTATTTAGGTATGAAGCGGTCCAATTAATAACTAGTTTCTTGGTCTCCACAYAGCATTTTGCATAGAAAGCTCAAAAATTATCGACACCTCGAACGAGAATGGTTGTTTGTATTTAAGAAAATTTCAGCAGGAGTGATTAATTATTCTCTTGCAACATGATGTTACAGAGGATAATAGTTTTGTTCACCTAACAGAATTATGTATCACCTATAACTTATTGATATATTTACATATCGATATAATATATGCATATTGATATTGAGTTATACATACATATATAAAAATTATTATGTTTTAAAAATTTTCTAATAAGCTTAACGTACATATTTCCCCAACTACTCAAGCTACAATAACCCAATTCGCCTGGCGCAACCATTATAAGAACTCCTAACGACAGTGTGAAAAAGAATGAAGACGACGGATGATAACCTCGTTCTATATAAGAGCCGTTATCAAAATTGGACGGTGGGCACGGCAACGCCAACTTTAAGTGGAAATCACATACTTATCTCGAGACCCGCTAGACAGCTTTTAACAAAATTTTATGCACGACATTCCTTTGACATTTTTATGTTACAGTGTGAAAATTGGATTACAGCCACGACCATATAACACAATTGTACATTCCATTTGACGCTTGACTTTCCAGTAAACAAAACYAGAACGAGTTACTATACAAGTGTGAGGATAAAATAATGCACGAATAATAGTGATGYCATCTCATGACAAAAAATTGCCCAAATTGAGCCGAAACTGTTCAAASCCCTATTTTCTGAATATTGGTACCAGTGCTTGACTTGGGTTGACTTTTAAGTGAAAGTATCGGTTAATGTGTTAAATATATAATTTAAATTCAGGGAGAATTATTTCCCTATATTAGTATGTCTGTGTGGTACAAATGCATTGAATCGGGGAAATACTTCCCTTAGCTCCATATTTATATATTACTAGAAAGCTGGGCTCGCGGAAGCTTGGCCAGAGCTGGGYCACCATCGGTACATGCGTTGTCGCAAAAGCCTTTTGACCCAAGATCGAGCGCAGAAGATCTAGTTATCACTTAGCCTCTCCCTAGTTGTGGGACTTTTAACAGACCATTGTTCTATTGGCGTCCATGCAGTAAGGTTGGGAATCTTAACGGACACTGTTTGCAGAAGCTGTGTGGAAGAAGATGAAGTGGAAACTACTCAACACTTCGTTCGTAACTGTCCCGCATTGGGAGGTCAAGCCTCAAACACTTGGGAGCGCATACCTCCAAACATCTCACCGAACTGGCTGAAGTTGAATTTAATCGCCTATACAAGTTTGTATTGACTRCTAAGTGTAATTGCCAATCTGTAAGTCTGAACACAGGAGCTCTTACCATCTAGTCTTCACAAAGAACTACATATACCTAACCTAACTATATTTAAAAAATATTATTTATAGTATAAAGATTTTCGAACTTCCAGGTGACTTAATTACACATATATTGGACAATATGTGTGTTGTGTTCCTAAAAATGAGATAACGATGAGATAAATAAAATTATCTATTTATATATTATAAAGCTGAAGAGTTTGTTTGTTTGAACGCGCTAATCTCTGAAACTACTGGTTCGAATTGAATAATTCTTTTTGTGTTGGATAGTCCATTTATCGAGAAAGGCTATAGGCTATATAGCATCACGTTGCGACCAATATTAGAGGAGGAGGAAACAGTTGTAAAAAACGGGGGAAATTATTTATCTTTGAGGGCTTCCATGCCTTGCGCTGCGAAAGCAGTTCAAGATACACAAAAGTAATGTGGAAAGAATTATTCCTCTTTTAATGATCTAAAAAAAAAAAGGTCGTGAGTACCGTTTTTGTGATAACTAATTTGGTCGAAAATATTTGTTAGAGTTGTATTAACATAACTAGCTGTGCCCGCGGGGAAGGGGRAATTGAATTCTTTTAAAATTAAAAGGTATATCATTTGGGATCATCGCGATGCGAGGTATAAGTACTGTTTGACCAACTGATGGACCAGTCAAAACGATTGCAACGATCACGTTATTGCGAAGAAATTTTACATGAAATCGGGTTCCGTTGCATAAATTAGGTGGTTTCAGATTTCTAAGTCAAATTATGGGGGCGCCTAATTTTAGTTTAAGGGAATGTGGAGGAAGGCCACTTGGGTTCAAAGAATTTAGATACTACTGTGGGTAATGGACCACATCTTCTTGATCCATTACATTATCAATAGATGTGTACGTGACTATATCTCCTTCAAGTTTAYTTAAAATTATGTCATTAATTTCGTCCACGCTACTGTTTCTCGCCGCCAATATTGCCCTTTAACACATGAATTGGTGATCTTTATTTTCTATTTCGCTGATGTCAGGGTAAACTTTTGATATTAAATCCTCAATGTTACCTACTCTTACTCCTTAACCGCGGTCAATTTTATTTTGAAAATGAGGTATTTTCCCGTCTCCTACTAAAAGTAATTTTGAAGGGAAAGTTATACTGCCTCCCCCCAAATGGGCTCACATATTTGTCGATAATTTTAAAACATTTACAAACTTTCATAATGGAAAACTTTTAAGGCAAGACTTTACAATGTCTGCTCTAGTTTATTATAATTAACAAATCTTATATACCTAAAGGTATTTCCCTGGGGAAGTTCTCTGAATTTGTGCAGTAATATCAAAACAGAAAAGGCCTTGACAAAATTTCCAAGCACCAAATCGATATATAAATTGTTATATATATAAAGGGTGCTCCAAAATTAATTAAAGATTGGAATTAAATAGCATATTTATGTAGCAAAATTAAATCTTGATTCCCCCGTCTATGAGCCTTTCATCCATCAACTCTCTGAGCCCAACTCCGTTGTTGCTTTAATATTGTTGCAAATAAGTGCAAATAGAATACAATTGAGAAAATAATCATAAGACCCCAACCTATGCAATCATAATATAAAAAGTGGATATTGCATTACCCTTCCGACTGATATAAAATATTTCTTCGGAACTTGATCACCGAAATCAAAATATGAAAGGATTTTGTAAAACGCGGCACGAAATATAAATCAATATACTATGAGTATGAATTGGTGATTATATGAAATCTAAATAGATTTCTTAGCACTATTATATTACAATAATCATAATATTATTGGTCTCCATTAACTCAAGCCATTTAAACATTTCTTTCAGATTCAGGAACAATATAAAGTCACAATTCCTCTAATAAGTTCACATATTTTGGATTCGTTGGTAAGCATTTCGTTTCTAATTATCACATTATTCTCTTTGGCTTTAGGCGGACATTTGTGATTCTTATACAGCCAACAGTATACATTTCAAGCAAAATTGTCACTTCTTTTCAATTTAATTTCACTTGATTTACTCGAACATTTATAGTAACGGTTTTTTCAATCGGGACGCTACAAAAGTAGATCGATAAGATCAGCAAACGACGCCATATTTTTACCACTCTTTGAGATTTCTCTTCAGTAAGGTTTCCCATTTCATCGTGAAATTATGAAAATTGATTTACATAATTCTGGTGGAAAAAATTGAAGTCACAAACACAGTACAAAATGTTCCCRTGCCAGTGAGAYAWAGAAGTTCCCACAATGTCGAGAATATTGTTGCCGCTAGCGCRTCAACTAAGGAAGACTCAAATCAGTCTCTCTCATACGTCGTTCTGAAGCGTTGRGCTTCTGTGTGACGTCGTAGTGGCSAATTTTTCAAAAATATCTTGGCCTACATCCTTACAAGATTAAATTGACGCAAGAACTGAAGACGCTTGACCACCAGAATCGTCGTATGTTCGTGAGTTGGGCTGAGCAACAACTTGAAAATGATGTCAATGGCAGCAGCCATACTRAGAATTGCTGCCGCTCAATGATAACCGAATTGGAATATATGCACTTGGACAATATGAGGTTCCAATAGGGCGGCGCCACAAGTCAAGCTTATGGTCAATATCAACAAGCCAGCGACAACTGAAGAAGTGCGTACGAATATCGAACGTGAAATTGCAGCAGTGTCGGTGGATTCATGCTTGCAAATCGTCGAAAATTGGGTTCAGCGCCTAGACTTCTGAAAGCGTGTTCATGGTGGCCATAAAAAAGAAAACGAGTTCTATACATAATGGCATCGAATGTATTTTCACTGGAATAAATAATTTCATTGAAATCGCAAACCGTTTTTGTTTTATCTAAAAAATATTTTGCAGCCTTCTTATTAAATAACGATAAAATTTCATTCTTTCAGTTTTTGCGAAACAATTCTGGTTTGAAAACTTACAAAATGTAAAATAATTAAAGCCGAACTACCATTAAGAGTGTCGCACATTCGTGAGTGTATCGCATTTGGAGTGATGATGAACTACAAGYAATTTTTGAGACGCTATTACCTCTACAAAAAGGAACAGTTTGGTGTTTTCTGTAGACAGAGGGAATTATTGGTTGATAACTCTTAAAAACTTGTGACTAAATTGGAAGATGCTTACGTGGATGACCTATGGTTGCAACAAGCGGTAGCTGATAAAAATCAACCAAATTATTGAAGTCAACTTTTGTCGAGCGCATYATCTCTCCTAGCATATCCTACATGATCGTGCAATTTAAAGTAGCCTGTAGCCTTGGAAAAGAATAAAAGAATATTCTGCAGGTTATTGCTGACATACGGCTACAATTGCGGCAAAACTGGTCAATTTATTCAAGCCAGCCAGTGATCACTGGACCGAAATAATTTAAAAAAAAAATTATCGCAAACCACCCTAATGTTTATAACACTGCAAAATTCTTGCTTATAACTTTAAATTATATGCGTTTAATTTCTTCTTCGAAATCGTAGGTCTACAAGCACTTAAAAAAAAGTTTCTCAAACTTCCCACCACACCACAGAACAGTTTCCTCTGCTTGCCATTATGAATTGAAAGAGTGTTAAAATTGTTACAGAAGTCTGACGGTTAACATCAAATGTCAAACTACCTTCAAAGTAAGAGATGGCCGTGTATAAGAGTATATAATATAACCAAATGGCTCGACCAAATTAGCACGCATAAGAGCTGACAATGACATGAGCACACCTAACAGAGCAGTTTACATTTCAAATTGTGTTGTTGTGTTTGTTGGCAAAAACATGAAAGTATTTGATTTAATGCGCAAGTAAAAGTAGCTAAGTAAAACACACATATACATACACATGCACATGCCAAGGACTCCATGCTCAAAGGTTTACAAACAAAAAAAATTACTTAAAAGCCAAAAATTCAAACACATTAACATTACATATGCACAAATCACATACATATGACTATATATATGTATATGCACTTTGTGCGCTCATATGCATGCACTCATGCTTGACGAGCCGTCTTTGTGTGCTCCAAAAACATCCTTCAAGCGAAGCGCTGCGCTCATAAGTCACTGCTTTGGCTAACAAAGAAGCAAACCGAATAAAACAGACACAAAATATATATAATCCCCAAACAGCCTTAATACACTTGTCACTAATTATGGCCGTATTTCAGTATAGCCGCGCTGACGCCACACCGTACACCGCTCCCAGCACGTTCATCATATTATCACTTTCTCTGTCATCTTAATAATTCCTCTAATTCATTATTTGCCTTTCACTCTACTTACACGTTGCAAGTATATCGTCTCTATGTATTTACATATAAGTAAGAGCATCGCGTCTTGCAGACACACGTGTCTGGAGTCAACAAAAATTGAGCACATGTAGTCAGTGCTCATCTCTCACTTTTTCAGCTATTGAACTACGAGTATTAGACGAAAGTCAACGTGTGAATTACTGCCATACATAAATACAAAAACTTRTAAATGAAAGAAGGTATGTGTGCGAAAAGCACTTTGGAAAATAGATTCTGYCGTGTAGGCAAAGCCTCTCTAGGGAACTCATATTTTTCCTCAAAGTGTCAGATTTTATGTTTCCGTGTGGATATAGCCCAATCTGTTTGTCTGCTTTACCTTCAGCTAAAAACGGACCTAGATTCGAGCTAAGTCTACAACCTAAAGTCAAACCKCTAGCCTCTCCTTGAATAATGACACACTTCCAAACATATTTTTATCACGGAAATTGGAGTCTGCCTTAAATTTGTAGATCTCTGCAACAAAACTCATAATTATACGATTTTAACGGCATACCGACACATTCTTTCACAATCTACTATCGCGAGTTTTGTCCCACTCAAAAGTTCTCTTGAGCTACACATCAATCTGAGGATAGTAAAACTGATTAAACGCAATCATGTCATGTAATCAAACTTTTTCCTATCAGTACAGAGTAAACGGTTTGAAGCGTAACTCACTTGGAAAGCCCAGTAGCTTTGCAGCTGTCCACGCAGCATAGTGCTCTTATAATTAGTCTTCATACTAACTTCATATACTTATTCATATATACTTTATAACGACCCGACCGGACATGTTCTAAATACCCCACATCAGTCCAAAGATGGCATTTGCGATTTATTTTCCCTTTGATAAATATATTCAAACTTTAAACTTATTACGTAATATAAAGAACCGACACTGACCAGCAGATATCTCAAATGGAATACTTTATTTCAAAACCGTGAATACATTTTGTCACATATCTCCCAAGTTTTGCCTCGAATAAGTTAAAGTTGGCTCACCGTTAATGGTGGTCAATCTCTTTATGAATTGACTTTTACCCAAATTTTCTCACTGGGCGCGTACTCCGCTTATTTGCTAACTGACTATGTATGTATACACCACATGTATTCCAACATCGGTTATATATGTAATACATGATGAGCGGATATATATGAGCATATGCTTTCCAGATTGCCAAAATATGCGCTTATAAATACAACAATTATCCACATCACTGATTCTTGTTCTAAATTCTTTGATAACAAAAACGTAAGAAGTTCACTCATAGAGTGCCTTTAAGTTGATAGCACATAGAAAATATTTATAAGATGTGATCCATTTACATCTACACACATAAACATGTATGTTAACAAAACTAGAAGAACGCAACAAYAAGATTTTACAATAAATACAATAAGTTTTTGCCCATTAACTATATTTATATTTCTTGTTGGACCCAASCACAATTGCAACTTTATCAGTCACATTTTAGACAGTTCTGGAAGTTTTTCTCATGAATTCATTCTGTACAGCTCTTCGTAATAATATTTTTAAGGCTGAATACCTCTCAAGGAACATAGTAAATATTTCTTCTTTTGAGAGAAAAGTATTTTAATTCACATATATGGAAAGCTGGAGTACATTCTCTGAAAGGCCAATAAACGCTAGCTATAACCATTCAAACACAATAAATTAAAGACGCGCTTGTATTTCAACTATTAAAATTTATTAAACCTTTAATTTGATTATGTAACTCAGTTGAGATTTTTGTAGTTTATTAATAGGTGCTGCCACTCCACTGTTTTTCATTTGAACTCGAAAGACTACGCTTTAAATTTTTTACGAGTATGGAGACACCATTCTGGAAGATTATTACTTTATTATAATATTATTATGAACCCCATTAATATAAATTTAGAATATGTTTGGATGAACATTTCGACATGTTTAATATTGAATACTATATAACAGTATTCCTCTCAGTTAGGTAGTAAAGGTAGGTTAAAAGTATAAAAAAATATTGAAATTTAAACAATACATATCTAACATACGGACATCAAATTAAAGATGCTCAAGAAAGGTCAAAAGCGAAAAGATTTTCAGAGAAGGGTTGCCACCTATTGAAACTGTTAAATCATATAAATTTCATAACTTGAATAACGTGTACAAAAAATCAAAAAAGTTGAAAATAATTTTAGAAAAACGTTGCCAACTGTTTAAAAAATTAAGTTTAAAATCTTAATAATTTAGTAAAATACATTATAATATGGACATTAAGTGAAAAAGGAAAGAAGCAGAGAAAATTATAATATTTAATAGGAGTTTTATTATAAAATATTTTTATAAACTATTGCCATCTGTTTCAGTTTTTTTATTCAATTAATTTGATCAAATTAATACAATAAATAAAATTTGAGTGACAAAACATGAAATTAACTTGTTTTGACTAAATTATTTTTGAGAAGTGTTGCCACCGGTTTGAGAGATTTGACGTTCAAAACTGACTAAGATAAAAAAAAAGACAGCAAAAATGAGGGTCAAATTACTATGGTTCAGAAAAGCTTGAAAAGTCGAATATTCTCAAACAAGGTTGCCACTTGTTTCCAATGTTTGGATAAACTAAATTATTATAAAAATTTTGCCACTAGCGCAATGCAAACTGCGTTCCCAAGTAAACAGGACTTTTGAAAAACAAAAACACAGAACAAATGGTTTTTTCGGCATAATAAATTTCTTTTATAACAAAATTCATTCTGTTTCAATACAGGTTTTTGCACGGTCCAAAAGTATGTCGAACGAGTGTTCTAGCTCTGTGTCTGGTATGGCCACCAGTATACCGGTGCAAGCCTTTTGAATGGCATCTGCGTCTGGAGAACGCTTCCTTTCAAGTTCAAATGCATTTTTCCGAAAAGGAAGAAACCGCACGGTGCCATATCAGGTGAATACGGATAGTGGTTAATAGTTAAAATGTGATTTCTGGTCTAATAATCGTCCTTCGAGTGTTGTGTTCTGAGCAATTATTGGTCCAAGCACAAATGTTCGGTCAAAATGCTAGAAATTATTGTTTTAGAGATGTTCAATTCCATTTCCATGAATTTCAATAATGAGTTTGGCTGATGTTTGATGAATTCACGCACAGTTTCGATGGAATTTCCGGTGATCACGGATTTTGATTGGCCCACATGTTGTTCGTCATTTATGTCCTCACGACCACTTTGAAAACGTTGAAAACACTCTTACACTTAGGATAGGCAATCATCGCCATAAATTTGTTTAATCAATTGAAACGTTTCGGTAAAAGTTTTACCAATTTTAAAACAAAATTTAATGATGGCTCTTTTTTCGAAGCTCATTTTCGCATCGATAACACAAACATACTAACACTTAAAACGCAATAACTTCACTTCCAAACTATGAAATGTTATGAAATTCTTACTGGACAATCGATAGGGATAGCAGATTCTAACCACCAGGGGCGCTAGATTCAAAAACTTCTGTTTACTTTAGAAAGCAACTTGWATATATAGCTACTACTTGTGGATATAGCTACTATAATACCAGCTGATATCAACAAAACTGGGGGTTTACCAGCGGAACTGGA
>NW_017536630.1:91134-110779 GCF_001853355.1 Bactrocera latifrons
CTCGCTCACCACTATGAAACCCTAAAACTCGCTTATAATCGAGCTTGCTAGCTTGTTTCCACATTCTAGCCCTACTTATCACACGTCCATCGTTGTCGGTTGAACAACTATAATTATAGTGTAACATTACAAAACAAACATTTTAATCAACGACTGTAGACAATTGACGTGTCGCACGGTTTTATTTTAGTCTAGTCTATGCATATGTTTATAATTCCCASGACTGTATCTATTTYATTATTTTTTGGTTTTTAGTACATTTATCTTAAACATTGCAACGTATGTTTAACATAAAACCGTTTAACTTAAAAAGTTTTTTTACCTATTTTTATTTTATTAAACTGTGGCATTGTTAACTAAAATAATCAAGCGTTTACAAAAAAAAAAAAAAAATGAATCTATTTTGGAAAAGTGTAACCACCTATTCAAATATTTTTTTCAATAAAAAGTCAGATTTTACAAGTTAATATATGCAAAATGTTACATACACATGCACTTATCTTCAATTTTTTTTGTTTTTGTCGAATAAAATAAAGCATTTTTTAAATTATCTAGAACAATCATTTGGGTACCTAAGTCAACTTTGTATAGGTGTGTGTGTATACTTCACTTTTACTTATAAATATTATATTTAACAATCAATATTTCAATATTTTTCAACAATWTATTKTCCGATAATGTCCTCATATTTAAATTACACACTACAAAACCAATCAGATAATAATAGAACAAGTAAATAATAAAAGTTGCATGAAAAAGTAGATACGTATTTATAACAAACTTACTCATTATGTGGGATATCCTCATCCTGTTCGGCGACCACAGCGAAAATATTTAGTTTAAACAGCAAAACAAACAAGCAAAGCGCCAAAGCGCCCAAATGTTTGCGCTCCATTATGACGTAGCGTCGCGTGTCGCGGCAAATGCGGAAGTGTTTGTGTGTGAGTATGACTTCTGACTTTTTTATTGTGTTTTTATTTTTTTGCTGTTTGTTTTATGTGTTGATAATTCAAATATATGCGCTACAACACTATTTTTACAAATTATATATATATTTGAGTGTGTTTTTTTTTTTTTGTCAGTTAGCGCTTTTGCGATATGCGCTTTTTATAGTTTTGGCAAATTGCTTTTGACGCTTTATTTACGGCCGCTTATTGTTGCTTTGTTCACACAGCCAGTAGGCCTTTTGGACACTGAGCACTTGTAAGCGTTGATGATGATGATTTGTTGTGCCTTTTAGCGGCCAATTGTTGCTGTTGTTGTTTTTGCTTTCAATTTATAGTTGCTTTCTTTGTGTTATGCTTGTCGTTGATGTTGGGCATTTTTGTCATTATCCAACACTAGGCATACACGTATGTGGATAATTAGTTAACTGCTGCTTTTTGTTGTTGTTTTTGTTGACTATTTTATTGTATTTTTATCGGCCTGTTGTTTACTTGATTGTTTTTATTGTTCTTACGTTGTTTATTATCTACCTTTTGTCACTCGACACGCACTGTCCCGTTTGCAATGCCACGCTCACCGGTGCGTATACGTAATGCGTAAATGTGGGAGTAAATGTGTGCGCGACCATTCACATGCAGCAAACTAGCGAAAAATCTGAACGAGTGAACTGTGTAATTTTCATATTTAGTTGCACAGCGGGTGGTGTTGCCGTTGATGTTTGTTGTTTTATTTTGTTTGTTGTTGCACTTGTGCGGTTTTTATGTGTTTTACAATGCGTTTTCAAGGTAATTTTTTATTCAACGCCTCCAACTGAGTGCTTTATATTTTTCTCTAACAATTTTCACACTCACCATCAAACTACACTTTTTATATTTACTATATATGTCAAGTTGTAATTTACGCACACCTGCTCGCCATGCTGTAATGCTTGGACTGTTGTACCCAATTAGCTGTCAGCACTTGACCCAATCGCTTGCTTTCCATATTTTCAATGTGCATACAGGAAAAACGTTCGAAAATATTTTCACTAATTTTATTTTAGTTCGTATTTATATATAGATATATATGAGTATTTATTGTTTTTGGCATATATTTATAATATTATTGTATGAACCGATATGTGTTTTTAGTTGATTTATAACAATTTATTAACGCGTGATTTACTTTAGTTTAGTGTGTGTACTGTGTACAAGCGGCAAAACTGCAAAGAGAAGAAAGGAAAATAAATTAGATTTCAGGTTTGTTCGATTTTTTTGAGGACTGTGTGCTAAAAATCGACAGGCAGTTATAAAAATAAAAATAATGTTATAGTTGTTGTCAGTATCATTTGGATTATATGATTAGTTGAAGAGGGAGACGCAAGTGCTCCAAGCCCAGATCGGCGCCCTTAAGCTATCATTAAGCGATATTCAGCAACTCAGGATTTGGTAAGAAACTGATTTCACACCAGCTGTCTAACGTGTCTTAAGTTGGAGCATTGTGAGCCGTGGAATATGTCCTTTCCCATCTGGACCCTCGCATAGATAATGTTTCAGCGTCACCACACCCTTCACGCATGCTCTGCATTCCGCCGCATTCGCTTTTCCACTTTTTTAAAGGTGATACCTTAAATGTAGATGCTCGGTGAAGACCTCTTCATCTCAGTCCCTAGAAGTAACAGCTTTTTGGACTTTTTAGTTGGTTCACCTTTAACACTATTCTACAGTAACTTTATGGAATAGAAGGTGTTGCTAGTGCTTCAAGACCAGAGGGGTTCCTCTCGAGTTAATTGCTTCTAATAACTGCTGCAGGAGCTGAATGGTCTTAACAGCAGCTTAAATTGTGTGGCCAGGATACCTTAGTTGCCGCTCGGCTGTCCATTACAAGGTTTATGAATTTGCTGTTTAGACCAAAAGTCTATTTTACAGCTTATTTTATGTCAACGATTTCAGCTTGAAATACTGAATTGTGGTCATTTAGTTTGAAGCCACATTCTGCTTAGGAATAATAATTCCTCATGGAGCTCCTATTCCCGGTCGTTTTGTCAATTAAGGGATTGTCTCAGTGCGAAATTTTTAAGAAATCGGCTTGTTCGTTGCATCGTCGGATAGTATACACTGCAATAAACAATCTCTCAAATTTATAAATCGAAATTCAAAATATTACGGTCGCTACGGCGTTTCTTGTAGAAAGGGAACAGAGTGGTAAACATTAGCGACTCTGATTTTAAATTCGTTTTTCTTAGAAAGGTGAAAGATACTTATTTACAAATTTGTAGAAAACTTATTTAACACCATTCTCTATTGCTCTATGGAACATCTAGATGTGTATAAGAGACAGAGCTATAACCATCCAGACATAATAAAATAAAGACGCGCTTGTATTTGCGATATCTTTCCAACTATTAAAATTTATTAAACCTTTAATTTGATTATGTAACTTAATTGAGATTTTTGTAGTTTATTAATAGGTGCTGCCACTCCACTGTTTTTCATTTGAACTCGAAAGACTACGCTTTAAATTTTTTACGAGTATGGAGNTTTTTTTTTTCCTCATGAATGTATTTATTTATTAAAAGCAACAAACGGGTCCCTTAGTTAATCACAACGTTTAAAAAAAAAAAATGCGAAAATGTGTGATTTTTCGAATGGTCACATTGAGATGATCTCTTTAGCCTAAGCTTATTAGCAAGGTTGAGAATTATACCATGTACGTAGTGACGCCGAGTTTATCTCCAGTATCTTAAAATAGATAGCCCGGTTATTTATATTTCAGGATCTCAATGATTCACTAAACCTATTTTTAAACAGAATTTCTTCAATACAAAGTTATTAGAAATTGAGATTTTGGAAAGATCTAGAACTTCTGTATTCTTTTGATTTTAATTCTGTTCATTTGTTTATATATACGCAAACCAGTCTCTCAGTTTTAGAGGAATCGATCTGAAACTTATAAATGTCCTTTCCTCTCCAAATTGCTTCTCATTTGTCTGGACCGACGCGTCGATATAGCTGAGGCGATTTTCTTGCCTAATTATTTTTTAAATTTTTTACCTAAATAATATTCTTTCTATATTATGTATTAAACATTTGGATTATTTAAATACTGTAGCATATTATTAATTATAATTGTCTCWCTATGGCCGATTCAACATTAAAGCGCCAGCTCTTTCTTCTTTTTACTAGTTTACACCAGGTGCAAACAAATCCCTTCCCTTCTTATTAATGAATAGAATACCTCCTTTATCCTCTAAAACCTACTATTTGTAACGTCTGAACACTTCTCTGTGTCCTTATTCATACATAAATGTATATATAAATGTGTATGTAAAGTATTTGCCTCGAAAAATAGATCGATTACAGTCATAAGTTTGGAGTTTTATAATAATTATAATAATTACATTTGTACATTAGTTACCTTTACTATTCAATTACCTACCAATCCGAAGTAGCACTTGTTAGCAAGATTAATTCCACATAAAATTCCAAAACTGTCTCTATTTTCAATGATGTTTGAAATGACCTTAAAATTTTATGTTATGTTGTGACTTAAAAATCATAACATATTTTGCATGAAACTTTTTATCATCGCCAACAATATATTTTAGTAGAAGTTACATACTTAAAAGTTATAAATATAAATATAATCTTTATAAGGAAGATAAGAATATATCGGTTGCACCGATGCTATAATAGCCCTTCACAGATACATTTCTTATAATACAAAGTGTATAAAAATATCTTTATCTTTATAAKAGSAAAAWATAGKAAGACWTTGTTCATAATTTTAAAATTCTYCATTTATTCTTTAAGAACTGTGTCGTCGCCCTCAAAGTAATCCCCCTTGTGCCAACGTTTCCTCCAATCCTAGAAACARTTGCTAATGCTATATTCAATCGGTTTCTCCGGAGTGAACGTTTGAATAGGCTGAATAGCCATAATATATGCTATAGTGGTCCACTCTGAACTGTTTTTCAGAGATTATACTGTTATCTTTGAAAGTAAAAAATTGAAAATAAATGCTTGCTGAATATATATTTTTAAATACAAAATTTTTTATGCAAACGCATGTACGAGTATTTGACAAATGAGCTACTTCTTGTTGATAAAGTGATGTTCGCGGACAGGATATAAAGATATAATGTTACAGATGTTGATGTGAAATCATACCAGTTCTGATCTGATCGCTCATCGTTAATACACAAAAATTTAAGTTAAATGAGTTTTGATGGAGGAAAAATATCTTAAACCGCCGTGCTTCGTTTGTTTGTGATGTCAATAGTGATCGTTCAGAGAGATTCTCGCGAAACAGGATCAATTGTGGCTTAACATGAAATCGAAATTTTGTGAACAAGCAAAATATCAAGTAACGGGTAATCTTCTGTATACTCGGCTTGAACTGTTTTCTTCAACTTTTCAAAGATTTAAAAAATAAAAACACATTTCAAAAATTAGTTCAACACTATTCATACGTGTATACATATATACAAAAGCAGAAAAGTCATTTTTGATTATTAATATTGTATGTTTCTGTGTATTCTATATGAAGACATTCCCAAAACTTGTGAAATATATAATTACCAATATCCTTAGCCGCATGTGTAACAGTATTCCGGAACAAATTATTGCATATTTTAAAATTTGAGATATAGATTCATTTTATTTCACGCCTAATATAGAAATTCCTTTCCAATAYACTGCCAAATATATGCCAAGATTTTTATGTATATGCCGATGCATAGAGTATTAAAAAATATATTTGTTAGAATTTAATAAATTCATCACTATTTCCTTTTCGCCACACACGCTGCCACGCCACAACGGGTAGTGACGGAAATTGCCACAATCACATAACTTGTACTAATATATAAGTATATGTATATATATACTACTACTTATATACACATGATGCCCATACGCATAAGCATTTCTTCGTCGCAATAAAAAAATTTGACCTAGAAAATGGTCATAAACACATATATGTACCTACAAACGCAACGRCCAGTCGCTGCACTTGTGTTGCATACCCTCAGGCGCAGTGGCTGCAAAAGCATACTGCTATCAATACCAACTCACAACTGGAATGTGWTTCTATGTACACCACGTTGCACGCATGTGCATTAGCTTTAGCATTCCCGTATTGGCGGGAGTGAGCTTGTTGAAGTAGCTCATAAAAAATATACAAAAATACAAACGCGGTTAAATTAAAAGCATATACACACAAGTATTAGTAATTGCATTTAATCATTAGGGTGGTAGAAATTGGACTTAACACAGTGTTACGAGGCGAAAGGAAGTGGTTGTTGTTAAAAACCAAAGTAATTTAAATGTAAGTAATTGTTTTTTTCGAATAAATTAGAAGTTCCAATAGCACATGTCTAAAAATTATCAAAGTGTTACCATCCAAATTGCTAGATAAGTATGCTTTTTCGAAGTTAACTGTTTTTTGTGAAAGTCAGCCGATCTTTCTCTATCCTTTTTTTATCATATTCGTTTCTTGTACCATTACAGTTTTAGATTCTTTCCTACTTATTTAAATTTTGTGTTTCCACTCAAATGTCATGTGCGGAATCGCTTCGAATGGTGGAAAAGATTTGCCGAAACCAAAAAAAGCACGCCAAAGCAGTTCAAAAACCAAGGTGATGCCCCTCTATTTTTTCGGTTTTCGTAGTTTGATGCAAGAATTTGTTCCAGAGGGAAAGGCGGTCTATAACGATTTCTATTTGGCCATATTAAGGCGGTTGCGTGAGAACAACCGTTCATTACCATCGTGCACCATTGCATCGAGTCACGATTGTGACTTAAAGTAAAAAACGTAATGAATACCATCGATTCACCACCGTATTCACTAGATTTGGCTCGGTGTGATTTTTTCTTGAACCACAAAACTGAAACTGCCACTCCCCTCATTCTATCGAAGAGATAAAATAAAATTCATCGAAGAARCTGAAGACCATCCCATAAAGTGCTTATGAAAAGGGTTTCGAGGACTGGAAAAATCGACCTAGTGACTTAGTGTCTCAATTTGAGAGATATCGATCTGAAATTGTGTTCAMGTACCGAACTGTGTATGAAAAACTTTTTTTATAGCGTTTACAAATATGTTACATATGTCTCAATTCCCGATTTATCTCCTCTCACGATGTGCTAGACGAGTTTCGAATAGCAAATTTAATTTTTTTACAAGCAAATGTTCATGCAATAATGAATGTATGTCGGTCCCACTAATGCCCATAGTTGTCTCGATCGATCTTGCAATATCATTTCGCGCACAGAACCAATAGTTTTCGGAAAAATAACTAATTTTGTACGATTTTCGCGAAATTCGCTTTTGATTGAAAAAGTYCACCTAAACACTCTTCATAAGTTAATCAACGATGAAAATTGCAAAAAATAATCACGCGAAAATAATCGCGATTTAATTAAATTTGTTGATCGAGAAGTATATTTTAAGTTACTGTAAAGATTACAAATAGCGCTCATATGGCAAACGCATAATTTTGAAATTTTAAAATTGTGAATTTCCAGATTGCAACACTAGTGCTGCCAAATTCGGAAATATAGGAGGTAACCTACGTAAATGCAAAAGAATATATAGTTTGGCTCACTTTTTAAGTTAGTATCAAAGTTATAAGCGAATAACGTAAATATTTCGACTGGTGGACTGGAGTAACCTTATGTATGGAAACATTTTGGTCATTATTAGGTATATAAAGGTTAAAAGATTGCCAAATCTTTGTAAAAAATTAAGTAGATAAAGAAAAACTAAGGAATGAGAGCCATTCAAATAGGATTAGGAAATATCAAATGTATTTTTACCTGTTTAAAACACAAGTTCATACAGTGAATGATGTATTCAAATGCAGGCATTAAACATAGTAGATTATATAATCATGCCGTAATGATTTGGCCATGGAGTATCCGACAAAAATACTTTTCAAAGAATATATAATATATCTATTGAAATCGGCTGATGTTTTATCGGTTAATGAAACCATAATAAATTTTTCATGTGGACGGCAAAAAGAAGAAGAAATTTATTATTAAAAATTTTGAACATATTTGTGCTCCGAACTTAATGAACCTGTCTCTTATACACATCTAGATGTGTATAAGAGACAGCTTTACACTTTTGAATTCTCAATATTCGTATATCCACCAACAAAACTGCAAAAACTTATAACCTTAGATAAACATTTTACCAAAGCTCACTCTAAAAAAATATGCAAAAGATAAAAATGCAGCACGAAACGCCCTAAAAGCTTATTTTCTATACCGTGTGAATGCAATTTGAAAACAAAAACAACTTTAAGCACACATGAACGTAGGAGAAAGAGAGTCGGAGAGACGAAATGAGTGGAATGAGGTACATAATTGAGAGTGAGTGTGAATATGGCTGCGCTAGCTGATGAGACCGAGAACATACTAAAGGATATCGCATGATAATTTCCATTACAATAAAAGTGTCACGAACGTGCTGCCATACATAAGATAAATGTGTACAAACGCTCACACCTATATATAATATATTATACTATATATGTATACGGTATATATTGGAAAGACATTTATGAACAGGATGAATGAAGAGCAAACGCATTCAAAAAAACACATTAAAGTTAAGATCTACATATATACAACTATATGGAGCTTACGAACGCATGGTGCGCATATTTCAATGAAATTCAATGCAATCACAAATATGGATATAGAACCAAGTACAAGATCTTTTAACAAGTTTATATAAAAAAAGAAACGGAGATATATTATACATACATAGTATATGGCCAGAAATGTTCTCAGTCATTTATTAATGTATAAAATACACATATCCCACAGTGCCTAAGTATTACTCTAAAATATTACTTTTTCCTTCAGAAATATACTCCGTAAAGCAAGCAAACCTTACAAAACTGCACTTAGAATTTAAAAAATTAGATTTATAAACATTTTTGTATTCGTCATATTCCTTAGGTTCATCTATATCTATTTGAGTACCAGACTTTTTCCTTAAAACATGGTGCTCTTCCCGATAATTCGAAGTTATTTCAAACCAATTTTCGAAATACTACGCACTCAAAGAAAATATGTAGGAGATGATCTAATGCCAAATACAACTGTTTTTGRCTGCGTTCACAAACGCACTGTGTTTTCGCTTATTATCAGAAAATTTTCTGATTTTATGCGTATTTGTATATGTGCTATATATCAGATACAGAAAATAGATAACAAAATTACAATGTTTGAACATGTTGTAAATACATATACTTTTTAATCTGAGCGTATTTKCAACCATGGAAAGAGATTCAAAATGAAAATAAATGGCGAATTACCTAGCTGCGTACTGTTACACATGCTGTAAATATACGAACAAATCGTTTAAGTGTACGGAAGAATACAACACTGAAAATAATATAATATAAAGAAACGGAACCCAAAGTCAACAAACAAGCAGTACTCCCTTTGATAAAAACAAGACAATTTGGTTCGGATGTAAGCGTAATTTCTAAAGGCCGGGAAATACTCTCAGGTGCTACAWAACCTTATATTAAAAAGTATTGCGAAACAGTTCAATTGCATTATTGGAGGAAGCCGAATGGATTAAAATAATATTTGATATCTAAATAACTTATTTATATTACAAGTTGTAGACTTCATTTCATTGTTCATTACTATATTTTGCTGTTCCGAAATATTAATATTAAGATCAACTACTTAATTAACTATATATTATACATATGTGATGGCTGATATAAACTCAATCAAAGCTCAAGGGCTGGTGCAGACTTTGACACGATTTTATCGTTATTTTACATTACGTTATATCAATACCAGAAGAATAGCTGAATAGTTGTACATATTGACCGATATATGGCTTATAAAGCAAACCGGTAGTTTGAAAATAATTGTACTAAATGCATGGAGTCTAAGGGACTTATTGACCCGATTTGATCCATTTCTTGCACAAGGGTAYGCTGTCTGCACAAAAGTATTCTCCGCGAATTTAAATACCATAACTCACTGTTAATGATAAGTTCGTTATATATATTTATATAAAAATTAGCCATAAAAGATGTTATTCAAAGAGGGCGGTGGMACGCCTATTGTGAAATTTTTCAACTGCGTCCTGGTTGTGATGCATTTTTTCAGTCAGTTATCGCAATTTTAATAGGTTATCTGATTTTCACCTACAGCGGCTCGATTTCAAGGGTCCAAAAAACAAAAAAATCACGTTTGCAGGAAGTGTTCTACGAATCATTCTGAACAACTTTGACTTAAAGACTATGGGACTAAAACCGGTTTCGAAACAGCGACATTCATTAATTGATATATTGAGTGATGGAAATGTGTATAARTGATGCAAAACAGGTGATCGAGTGGTCACCGGAATCTGGCTATGTCTGGCTACCAAATGAAAAGCCCCGAAAGGGCTGACAGATGAATCAGGGTGAAATCGAACGCAGTGACAGCAGCTTAAAGTGCACGGAAAAGGAAAGTAGAGATGTAAGAGATATTTAAGAGCTTCGCAATTCAAGTCAAGACAGTAATAACATCTAAATTTATATAAATTTATATAATTTAGTAAAGGTTTCTAGATGGTCACCCTTTTTTGTCATATTAGACACCGTGTACATTCGAAAAGCTACTTACTCTTGACTTAAGACTCCGCTTGTAAAATAGACAGAGTCTGAGGAACTCAAAAGTATACTTACGAGCTTCTCAGTTAGCTGGCTATAACATAACTATTTTTGTAGATTGAACTGAAGCTAGTTACTCTTGACTTAAGACTCCGCTTGTAAAATAGACAGAGTCTGACTAACTCAATAGTATACTTACGAGCTTCTCAGTTAGCTGGCTATAACATAACTATTTTTGGAGAKTGAACTGATGTAATCCAGTGCAAATTCATTTACAAAGGTAAAATTATGTGATCATTCTTCAAAAATACCAAACCAATGAAAATTTCATTTTATTTTCAATCTTATTTTTAAATATCCTGATAAGATTGCYAAAAGCCCGCCTAAATTTCTAAAAAAAAAAAGTATTTGTTTTTAGGGATTACCACTCGTTTCACTATTCCAACACAAACCAATAGCAATGTAAGAAATAATATGGAAATCGAAAACAAAAACAACGAACTACACAACCACATAATCCTTCGAATCCCGCAAGAAAATGATCGAGGAATCACACAATGCAAACGAAAAAACAGAAAAATAAAGAGACTGCAAGATGTTATAAAACGAAAACCTTTAAATCTATTTTCATAAGAATATTTTACATAAAGCATGTCCCAAATGGTATGGCAAGCTGCAGCCAACAACAATACCAAAACCAACTGGACCAACCTCAACAAACTGAAAGCCGAGGTGGCCACCTTGAGTACCTCGCTTAAGCTATGCTGGCGCACACACAATTTCCATTCAGTTGCTTGGGGAAATTTAAGTTTTAATTGAAACACAAACAACAAACAAAAAGCAAAAACAGCACAAACAACAGTAGTGTATAAAAACAACTTTGTATATAATATTCGTATGATTTTTGCTCTTGTTGTAACTATCATTGTGCGCAACTATGTGCTTGTAGTTGTTGTTGTTGTTGTTGTTGTTGTTGTAGCAAGTTAATGTTCATTGTACCACGAAGGACACTCTCGAAGGAGCAGCGTATAGATAGTACGAAAATTCATTGTATGAATGTATATGTGTATACGTGTGTGTTCTCAATGTGTTCAAAGCGGAAGCAAAACAATTGAAGAAGCGCAAGCACAAAATGCGAACTAAATTTACAGTAAAGTGGTAAATATATTCAAAACGCATAAACGCAAAAATGTTAATTCAAGAAAAGTTGCTGGCAATGGATAATAATAGATAGCGCAAGCAAAGGGATTTAATAGAAATTATTTACGAAAACAAAAAACRATGCCATATTACTTCCGTTTTGCGGTTTGCGGTGCCATAAAACGGCCACAGTCGAAAATATTTCAGGTGCAATGAAACTTTTTTACTTTGGCACTTTGAGGCCGCTGAGAAAAAGTCACAGCGAAAAGTTGGCAAAACTGAAACCACCATCGAAGATGCCAGTCAACGAAGCAAGGCGGAGTARCGGCAGCAACAAAGACAATACGGAGGAAAACGACGACAAAAATGGACGAAGAAACCAAAACCGCATGAAAAGTTATCGAAAAGCGAGAAACTTTGGATTTTTTTCCTACACGCTGTCTATATACATACATGCATATATATGTGCGTGAGTGTATGTATGTAAATGTTTGAATCTTTGTATATGTATGGATATAACAAATTTAGCTATGTATGTTAGTGTGGTGTGTGTGAGCGGAAGCGGGAAAAAATTTATAACTGTCATTATGTTGGACTTATATCGGCCACAAGCGCACACAAGCCCACACAAACACTAATATACACATGGAAATATATATATATATATGTGTGTGTGAGTGTGCATATGTGTGTGTGCATTCAATTGTCCATCCATCCTTCAGGTCGTTCATATCGTCAAAAACTTGGCCATATTGTTGAATACGGCAGCATCGCCACTTTCGCAGATGAGTACTACGATAAACCGTTATTGTAACGTACTCGTACTACATAATGGCAGTTGTCCTCGGTCGGTCGTTGTTAGTTTGTATTATATGTACATACATATATATATTATGTAGGCACATTCATGTATTTATATGTATATAGTGCTCATGGTAGTAGTGTGTGTTGTTGTTGTAGTTTTAGTTATAATAGTAGCAGTAGTAGTAGTAGTTAAGGTTGTATTTGTAGTGTTGTCAATATAGTAGTTGAGTGTAGTCGAAATGGCGCATATGGTCGCAAGTGCGTAACGGTAACTGTTGTGGTGCGACTAGTGATGGCGCGTGCGAAGGTATATTCCTGTTGTTGCTTTTGTTGGTATTGGCATTCATAGTAGCAATACAACAACAGTTATGTTCACACTACACTCCCATTCACTCCCTTTTCTCTAATGTCACTGTTGTTGTTGTTGTTATTGTTTATGTAAGAGCATAATAATTTATATAATAAGCGTATGTTTGCGCCCACAAATGGACAGTTGATTCTTATTACATTTTGGCGCTTTGTTTTGCACCGCCTTATAGATACATATGTACACCACGGCCCCCACAACACCCCTCATCAACGATACCACCACATCTAGTGGCCGCAAGCGTTATGAGCACAAAAACTCCCGTTAGTCGCTGGTAGGAGGCGCACTTCTGGGCACATCTGCTCGGTCAAATAGCAATGCTTCTACGCGACCTTGCGGTGTCTGTGTGTTTGTGCGCCCAACCTAACCCGAAAATTGTATGCCAGTTYCATCTCATCACTCTTCGCACACACAATTTCCTCCGTTGTCCCCAGCATTTCGTATGCCACTTCATGTCGCTAACCGCCAGCCCGCTTTCACGCTTAACACTGCTTTTCGGTACGTTTRGTGTGAACGAAGCAACAGCTTCAGCGCCATTAAAATAAAATATCTTTATTTTATTCCGTAAATTATTACCCACAAAGGCAATATGTAATACGCACTCAATCACACACACGCCCGTCGTATTTATTTGTGACATCGTCACATATGCACATTGTCGACTCCTTTTTTAATCCTTGAAATGTCAAAGCATGAAATCAATTATAATGCAACTCTCATTCAGTAGTAAGTAAGTAAGTATCGAGCTTGGCCGAACGCGCGCCTTTACGCACACTTGACTTTGTCTGTGTGTGTGTGTGTGTGTGCCTGCATTGCCTCCCACTCCAAAGTGCGCACTCTCGGAGCGCAGCGCTTGCATGCACTCTCGCGCGTAAGAACACTCGCTCGTAAAGACACTCGCTCGTAAGAACACACACTCTGTCTGTGCTTTCACATGTAAGGACACGCGTTGTACGTGCTCTTCAATGTAAGCGCTCTCATTAGTAGAAAATATCGCGCTCTCATACAATGTGTAGTAAAAATATTTGCATGCAACTATCGTCTCACTCACACTAACGCCTAACTGTGAATAGCCTTCTTTCTTCTGTCTCTCTTGCTGCACACCTAAATTCGCTCACGTGCTTGCGCGCGCTCAACTGCATCACCCTCATTATGCATTTGCTCTCATCATTTGGTATGCGCTCTCAACACTTTACTTGCTTTTAATTTCACCGYTGCGCCTCTGCATCTCCGAAAATCCGCATGCCAAAACAGTTTACTTCCGTTTTCGCCGAATTTCTGTGAAATATTCGAAAATGTCAAATTTCGAATGTTTTTCATTGAACGCGTACTTTTTTCGCTTTATGCATGTTCTCTAACTTGTTTTCAGCCCTTGGGGGTTGAAACTTACAACCCTCCCCACATTCAATATATTACGAATTGTTTATGTAGCTCTACGTGYWTGTGTGTCTGCGTGAGTGTATTTGTCGCGTACACTGTCGGCACAAAGCGGCGCGCCTCTGTCCTTAATGGGACACCTGCCAGCACCAGCCTCTTGCAAGCATACCCTCACCGGCCGTTCGGCCCACAAAGAACGCCTGACTAACGGCGGGGTCGCGGTTGACGCTTACGAAAAGAAGCCAGCGTRGACGAAGTCGAGTATGTCGTGTTGGGTTTAACTCGCAAACACACTTACGTTTGTATGTACATATGTGTATGGGTCCGTTCCCTTGGCTTTGTTGCCTGCCAACCCGAAAACATTGCTTTGCTCGCCCGACACATAAGAAATTGTGGTGTACAGAGATTTTCTCATTCGGAATTGTGGGGCTGCACTGTAGCAGCAGCAGCCGAGTAAAAGAAATGAAACSATATGTATGAAATATATATGAAACGACGAAAACGACTTACAATTCAATGCTCCAGCAAAATTTCCGCACATAAATTTTCATATGTATTCACATCACTGCCGAAAGATATTTATTTCGAAAAATAATGGCCTTTTCCATGCTTCACACACACATTCGTATTTCTGCCGAACTTTTTTCGCTGTTTTGTTAAATGAATTTCGCTTCAGAAATTTTATTTCACTGCTTGCATTGTTCCAATATACAATTCACTTTTCACACTCATTTCACATTTCTTGGTGATTTCGAAAATTCCAGCACAAAAGTATTATAATTGTATGTATGAAATTCCTCTACTACACGCTCTACCAACCAGAGCCAAGGCGAGCAAATGCCGAAAAAAGTTAGACGTTTTCAAACCGAATTTTACTACCCTTTCACACTTTTTCGTGTTGAAAATCGGCTAAAACTCACTTCGTTGCACATTTTCAATGCGTTTTCATGCATTGCTTTCGGCCTTTTCACAATCTTTTATTCAACTAGCGTGAAATTTAATTTTTCCTCTTCACCAGCAAAAAAAAAAATCACTTGGTTGTGCTTTGCTGTGCTGTAGTGGTATGCTATGTGCTTAGGTGTCACGTTCACTGTGTTTGATCAGCGCCTCAGTTCGAAAAGGCTTCCATTCGCGAGGGGTTTACGCACCGTACTAAATGAGAATCGCATTACGCTGCTGTGTGGCATAAATTCGCATTCAATGCATTCGTCACTCGCCGTGGGCGCTCACCCTCACACAAACCATTTGCCACACACATGCACCGTTTGTCGAATTCCGCAACACAAGCGGCGCTGTAAAACGAACTTGCTCAATTTTGCCCACCCAAAGGCAATGGTGGAGAGCATTAGCTCTTGATTGAGCAGAGATTACAGTAGGTATTCGAAGTCGACGAATGCAACTCTTAACTATGCATCCGGTTTAAAAGATAAATATTTTCGGATAAGAGTTACCAGTGTTGATATTGCGTATATTTAAATAATAATTTAAATCATMAAAGTTGTGCAGAATAAAGAAAATTTAATTTAATACTAGAAAAACAATAACGGGTATATCWCCGAATTCGACCAAGCTATGGAGTTTCCAAAAAATATTTCGCAATAATGRCAATTGTAAAATCTTATTGGATGGAAAAGTGTTTAATAAAAATCTACATTTAGACATTAATTTTGTCACAGTCACCGATTAGGTGCCCTAATAGGCAATAAAGTGGAACGGAATAATACCAAATAATAAGTTGTTATAGAGCTCACTAGAAAATAATAAAAACCGGTTAAAAGTATTTAATTCCATTCCAATGCATAAGTATACACTGGTCTGGTAGTAGGAGGCGTAGCACCTCCTCATGAAAAAGCAGGAGTTCTCATTCAGTTATAATGTGAAAGCAAGCGAAATCAGTCACACCCACTTTGCTAATATCAAAATTTTAAATTCCATTTAATTTTTTCATTTCAAGCTCCAATAAAGATATCGCACTTAGCCCAATAATAATGGGCCGTTGTATGAAAAGTGAGTAAAAACATGGATATATCTTTCATATACGAAATATAAAGGTGGCAAACTTCCGGTTGGCTTTATACCGTATAGATCGGTATCTATCTAATAAAAGTATGTCCGTGCATTAAAATAATAAACTTGGTTGGGCACGTATATTTATTCAGTTACAGTATATTTTAAAGCCGATTTGACTTTTTTGGCAAATCATGCGTGAGACGTGTCAAGCGGCACTCGAAGTGTAACAATTTAAAAAAACCATAAACTTGGTTTGGAAAATTACTTTTTATTTATTTTAAAGTATAAAATGTGCGAAAATAATCATAAACTTTAGACCAATTCACTTTTACTCGATGTGACCATCTTTTGCCTTAACTATGGCCTTGAATGCTCAAAAAACGAATCGCAAACTACCCGAATGTGACTTGCCGGTATTTTGGCCCATTCACGGACAATGACTTTCTTCAGCATCTCGAGACTGGTGTATTTTTTACTTCGAACCTTGCTCTCCAAAATGGCCCAGAGCGAATAATCCATTGCATTCCCATCTGGTGAATTCGCGAGCCATTGTGTGGTCGTAGTAAAGTTCGGATCGTTGCTTTTCAGCCATTCTTGGTTCACTCGTCAGGTTATTTCGTCAGGAAGCACAATGTTCTAAATTTGAACGCTTTCGGCCAAGCGAAGCAACTGCTTCGCTCTCAAGTTTTACTTCTTGCTGCTTCGGTGTGAGATCATGGGCCTTTTGGAACTTGTAAGGCTTSACCTTGAGCTCATTTTTCAATATGCGTCGAATGTTGCGGTCGGATATTTTCARTTCTTTAGCCATTTGATTGGCATTACGTCGTGGATTTCGCTCAAGTCTCTTCTTCACTTTCCGCGAAATCTCCGGTGACGTTGCAGGCTTTTGATGACCACCTCCAAAGCGTTTTGTGAAGCTACCAGTATCCTTGTAACGAGTGATGTTATGATAAACAAAAAATTTATTCACATGAAGGTGTTTGAACTCACGAATAATTGCTGGCTGTGATTTTCAAGCGAAATATAGAGCAATCACACCATTACGTTTGAATTCCATCAAGCAAAATGCTTTTGTACACTTGTGAACAATACTCCGAGCTGTCATTCAGCAAATTTATAAACAGCTGATTCCAGTGCGACAGCTGCGTCGCTGTCCGAATTGCCCACAGCCGACACGCAGTGAAGAGAATATAGCAGCCGTAACTGAGAAGGATAAAATAAAACTTGTGCAAGAACTGTAGCCGCTCGATCTTCTCAATCGACATCGMWTCTAAGAGCTCTTGAMAAGTTCCAAGAAGATCAGACGTTTTCAAGCCACATTTTCTTCAGCGATGAGATCCATTTCTGGATCAATGGGTATATAAACAGGCAAAACTGCCACAATTGGGACGAAGAGCAACCTGAAGAGATTCAAGAGCTACCATTTCATTCAGATGAAACAAAGGCTTGGTGTGGTTTGTGGGCCGGTGAAATCATCGATTAATATTTCTTCAAAAATGATGCGGGTGAGAACGTATCCGTCAAKGACCACCGTTATCTGGCCTGAAATTGAAGCTCGTGATCTTGGCGATTTTGGTTTCTACAACACAGCGCCACTTCCCACACATCACATCAATCAATTGATTTATTGAGAGAACACTGGGTGAGCAGATAATTTCACGTTTTGAGATGATCGATTGGCTACCAATATCGTGTTATGTCACACCGCCTTTTTCATGTGGAGAGGAAAGTCGAAAGTCTATGCGGACAACCCGCTTCGATACGAGCCTTGAGCAAAGTTACCAGTCGAAATGCGCGAACGAGAATGTTCTTTCGAATGGTRTTAAACATTCCCCATTAAAATTGGATTTTCTGTGAATTTCTGAATCTGAATCTGAATCTGAAAATTCGGACAGGTCTCGTTATTTATGCTTAAGTATGTAATATCGGGTGTCCCAAAATTAACTCAAGATTTATGTAGTGGTGCTTAGAACCTTAAAGAGAAAACAAATCGTAGCTGCCGACCTGAGACTTAGTAAAAATAGAGCGTTASGCGTTACAAGATTTTTGTCTTGTCTTCATTAGTAAACAAYATTTCAGAAATAATGAAAGCTTGGCGGCCGCAKTTCGAAAATTTCATACAAAATATGGTCGGTAGAGTTACATTAACTTTATTAAATGTGAAGAGATTTTACGTGGCGGCAAATAAAACCCCTTCTTTTAAAAATAAAATATCGATTTGTCAAAAGTGAGTTTAACCGAGAGAATATTTCTCCTAGCTTCTAGATACCTAATATAAAGACTTTCGRACGTCCAGTTGACTTTATACCWCCTATATCGGCCAATGTGGGACCCATAAGGTTAAGTTAAAGACCCTGTTACAATCGCCWACAAGGATTTCAGTTTTCATTTATGGATCAAAAAAATCTTAAAAATTCGAAGAAGCGCWTTAAGCCTATCACAAATTTTTTGAGGCCACTAATATCAGTGTCGACTTTTTCTCCTTTGGCCTTCTATTAAAAATTAGTCCTAGGTACTTCACCTTGTGMATAGATTGGAGGAGTGTGCTTTACCTTCTCGTAAATGAAGATATTTCCGTTTTGATTGGGTTGACAGTTTAACCGTTTGCCCAGTTGAACATTACGTTGACGTATCCTTGAGTTAGCTCGTCGACGGTAGTAATAAATTTTCCTTTTACAATAAGAGAAACGTCGCTAATATAGATTATCATGCGGCAGCCGCGCTCTTCGAATTATTTCAGTAAATCATTTATAAGCAATATTCAGARCGCGTTGCCTCTATTGCTTGTGCTCTCGATGACAGTTCTGTCACAAAAGCGACAATTATGCCGCGGTTGAGATGATTCTATTCCACCTCAAAATTCTCAAAGACTTTAATTACAGCCTCCGGTCACACATTGTTGAAGTCTTTCTCGATGGATGTCGAGAAAGGTGTCTACAATAAATTTTTGGTGCCTTAGAGCTTCCTCTAGCCATGACAATATAGAGTGCAAGACATTATTGACCCAATTTCGAAATTCGACAAAATGTTCCGTTACACACGAACTTAATCCTTCCTTACTTGTTTATACGTAAAGTTGTATGTTTTTTTATATTATTGTAATTTTCCCTGGACTTACAGTTTTACAAATCAAAAACCTCCGTTGTTCCTAATTAAAAAAAAATTAGAAACAAATGCACTGTTTGTGTACATTAATTAATTTGAATAACCTTATCAATGCCTATAATTAGAAAAAATTGTAGTTCGTATGCACGACGTTGATAGTGGCAGGTGTTATCAGYGTAGGCAATTAAATCGCTACTTTTGAACTTTTGTGCTTGTTTGAGTACCGGTTTCAGACGTCTATGCTGACGAAATATAAATATTTGATGAAGTCCAAAATAAAA
>NW_017536630.1:114179-121085 GCF_001853355.1 Bactrocera latifrons
TTTTTTTTTGTCACAATGTATATGCCCCTGACCATGTAAACGAAGTTGTAAAACTTCTAGAAACCCAATAAAGTTAAGAATTTCTGCAAGTAGCGAAAGATCATAAGATCTCTATTGCTCGGCAATGAAAATAATTGCAACATGTTTTACTAGTGCTCAATTAATTTGCATGTTAAAGCAAATGTAAATACATATATTTGTACGTRCATATGTATACATATATGTAYGTATGTATGCGTGTACATGCAAATTCAACAATAAATAGCGCGAAATGATTAACCGACCGATGTGGTAGGTAAAAGCCCGATATGAAGCATTTAAGCGCTGCGATGCCAACTTTTTATTTCGTTTTCACTAAACGTTCGGAAAAATTCCTTTACCAACTTGGCCAACGCCACAACAATGTGCAAGTGGAATTGAATGCGCACACATACACCTAGGCATATGTATGTGTTTTGTTGCTATTATAGTACAAATAGTAGTCAAACTTGTAGCTGCGCGCCATAATGAGCTGCGCTGAGCCCAGCCGAGTGGATGATGAAAAGCCGTTGCATGAAAGGTCAAATGCAATAAATTATGCCACTTAAAGCGAACAGCAGCAAAGGTGATCGGACAACTGCCCGCAACGTTGTTTAAACACATATGTATGTATGTACATACGTCTGTATTTAGCAAGTATATGTTATATATGTATGTATGTATGCAAATGCGCGAATGTGTGCGAAAGTGAGTGTAAGTGTGTATGTGAGTTGTGCAAGGCGTGAAAAAGGGGTTGTGTGTGGGGTGAGGCCGCGTGTCAGATGCTCGTCGTTCGTTGAGTGGCATTAATTAGCTGTATAGACGGACGTGTGTGCGCTGTAGCTGAGGGCAGGAGGAAATGTCGAAAGGTGAGCTGAGCACACACACACGCATGCTAGAACATCCCCAACCCAGAGTAAAAATGCAATTATTATTATAAATAAGCTGGAACCCTCTCGCAACTACATATATTTGAACTGGYGAAAAAATATTATGTGGGCAGGTTGAGATACACATGCATTCATACATATTTATATAGAATAAAAAGTCATGTGGTTTTCTTTATCCCTTTCTTATATCTTCCCAACGCGATAGTGAGTGTATCGGTTAGTGTACGCGACAAATTTCTCATTGGACCATAATTTTTCTGACAAAAGATATACCTCGATCCCCCGATTGGTTACTCTGTGATATTTTAGAGAGTTCTGTGAACACCAACAATTTTCGGACCCTTGACCAGCACAGCAGCCACTTTCGTGGCTATACTACCCGACATGCTCCCAAACTTTATGGAAAAATATTTATTTTTTTTTTAAAGGTAAGGCAGCCAGTTGGTTGTTGTAGTAAAAAACTAATGGATACACTTTAATAATTGGCGATTCTTTTCAAAATAATTTTTAATTCCTCGACTCATTTGCCGATCTGCATGAGGAGCTCCGAAAAAAGATGTCTGAGGAAGTTTGTTCTGCTTAAAATTGTATCTAATCCAACAACTAAAAAAAAATTTTTTTTGTTTGCAATGGATTATTCAGATTAATAGAAAGACTGGTAAAAATTTAATAATATTATTCCCTCTTTTCAAATWTTCAAGTCGATATTAAATAAAATCCCTTCAAATATAAAAATATATTATTTTTTATTACTCAATGTTTCCATACCGACAAAAAATATGGCGCACCCCGTACACAAACTTTTGATGATTTCTAGTTCGACTCAATCTCTGCAMTCAATTACTTCTGCTCAGACAATTTTCAATTGATTGGTTGACCTTTGCTAGCCGCTTTAATAATCACCTTCCCATATTGGAGATGCGGCATTGAATTGATTTTTTTTTTTTTTTTNGTACATAAGTATGTATAATGATTTTCGATTATCTTTAAACCTTTTGTTGAATCAGTCAGTGTATGAGTTATATACATATACATATGCATATAATTGCTTGGATTTCGATCCTCTGTTTCACATTTTACACCTTTAGGTATTTCTCTGGCTTTGTTTCTTGCAAGTTGTGTAAAATGTTCGGTTGCAACCGAACTTAACGCTTGCTTACTTTTAAGTTTTATCTAATTGTCTTTAAAATAAATAAATATTTGAGGTCACTCTGTATGCCGTRTACAAAACTGCCTTGCCGACTACAACATTCGATGGGTTGTGAACTATGCTAAGGTAGCTAAAGCAGTCGCAGCATAAAAATTTGAGAGCAGACAGAATGAAGCGATAATGAGGAATATATAATGATCATTAAATTATTCCAATGCAAATTTATAAGAATAAAAATATCATATTTTACAGACAATGGGAAATAAAACAGCTTTCTGAAGATTCATAATGTGCAATTTAATAATTATGGTATAAAAAAATTCTAGAGTGTAATCATTACATTGGGTATTATGAATTGTGAGAATGTACAGTCGGACAAAACATATTGGACTCATATGCAATTATCAATTTATATAAACAAATCACTCAAATTTGAAGAATAACTATTTATTTTATGAAAACTTGCAAAACCGTAAAAACTATTTGATTCCTTGCCATTTTATGCGAAAAAAATTAAACATATTCATTATTCAGTGCGATAAAACATGTTGGAATAATGATTGTTATTTAATATTTTATAACATAACCATAATTTTTACTTCACTGCATCTATTTGGTATAGAAGCTATAATATTGTTAATAACTACTGGTGGAATGCTTAACCAGCTTTGTTTTTCAGCTTCGAACAAATTGTTTTTATCTCCATTCACTCCTTCTTTGTGTATCCTTCTATTTGTTATATACCAAAGATTAATATTTTGAGCTACGTATCAATTTGCCACTGGTTTCGACGTGTGCTTTGGGTCGTGTCGTCTTGAAACGACCATGAAAGTGGMATTTTCCACTCGGCATGGAATATTCTTGTATATTAATCGATCCATATTGCAATTGATTCGATGAAGWGGGWCAACGCCAAGCTCGGAAAAACAWCCTCATACCATATTGTCACCTCCTAGATGSTTARCCGAGCCTTGGCAGTATTGGGAATCTGACCTCTCATTTTTGATTGGCGCACTATTTTCATTWCGTCTGAATTTTTCAAATTAAATTTTGATTCATCAAAGAAAAGTATTGCTTTCCATTGTTTCACTGATCAGCTGATGTGCTCCCGAGCAAATTGTAAGCTTCTTAGTCGATTTTTCTTGATATAAAAGGCTTYTTTAGCTGCCCCATATCTTGTTAGCCCACCTGMRCACGCTCTTCTTTGTACAGAACGGCTTGAACTTKCAAATTTAAAGCTTTAACYCCACTCGCTGCCGACATATCAGGAAACTATTTTAGTTCTTTAAGTTTTTTGAATTATCATGATCCCAGCAATGTGACAATAATGGATATTTTAAGATTTGAGCACAAAACTTTGTTAACAGGTCTGTTTTTACAAAGAGTAAATAATATCTACTTATAAACAGCTTTCTTAAATTAGAAAGACAAAAATTGCCGGCAAATACTGATCTGTAGGATAGCCTTATTATTACCTTCGATCGTACCACAACCTGTACTATACACGCTAGTGGAGGTTATAAGAAAATGTTTTGATAAAACCCTTCTGCCCTTCTTGCCGTCCAACCTCTTTCGAAACCAGAGAACCAAAACGTTTGTGTTGCAAACTAGAGGTCTGATTTTAAACGGTTCCGTAGAGTTCAAGAATAGTATTAATTTATAATTTTGACTCAACTAAAGGCAGATAAGCAAATTTTGTTATTGAGGCATCTAATATTATTATTGAATAGTTAGTAAAAAAAAACTACAGACCTTTTAAGTTTTTAACGTTTTTTAATGTATTTTTATTAAATTCAACCTAAAATGTTTTCGTACCCACATTGTTTGATGTTAAGATGATATCAGGTCTTAAGTCAAGTTAAGATTATTTAGAAAGGAAGTACATAAATCTTTAACGAATCTTTTTATTTTGATTGGTCACTTTGTATTATTATGTTATTTACTATAGTAATCTGTTATCGGCGGTTTTGAGAAACGAGCAGGTTTTTGAGGAGGAAAAGATATGTGCAAAATTTCAGCCCGTCAAAAGGGAGAAACGAATAAGAAAAGAAGCGGATCAAAACAAAACGGTAGAGTAAAAATTACGTTTTCATTCGCTTTTTATTAAGAAGATTCTAATTTACACCACATTTCAACAAGTAAATGCAAACGAATTTTTTATACAAAACAAATTGTACTTACTAAGTTTAGTATGTAATTCCTTAGAAAGCTTCAAACAAAGTTTTAAACAAATCTTAACATTGACTTTTTAAATAAAAAACAGAGAAACATTCAATTTAATGGGAAATGTTTATTGTCATTAATGGCTACGTCTCAGATGGTTCATCTGTTGAGACCAATTTTCGATGACTCGTTCGARCATTTCGACTACTAACTGGCGAGTGACACTCGTGATATTTTGCTCAAAGACCTGAATCGAAGCGGGATTTTCCCCATAAACTTAAGACYTTACAGTGGGTTGCCAAATTATTAGGGACAGTCGCATTTTTCCCCAATTTGTTCCTTTGGGCGCAGTGGAGTGCGGTTTTAAAAGGAACAACTTTACAGGAAAGTACTTTTTGCGTTCACCACATCTTGATAATCCAGTTTTAAGTAGATTTTGAGAGTTAATGTATTTGTTTACTTTCGCTGGGTGCTGAACACGTATTTTAGTGAAAGTTGAAATTAATTATTTAAAAAAAGTGTTTATCATTTTTGTGCAACAAACGCAGATCAAATGTAAGTATAATAGTTATATTATTAAAAAATAATGAATTTGGACCGATTTTCATTATAATATTTTTTTATTTTGCTCCAGTATGGGTCGAGGGTGTGATTTGTCCCMAAGGAAAAAATCAGAGATTAAAACTCTTCTCCAGCACACAAACCATTCRCAAAGGAAGATAGCAGAACTAGATGGAGTTTCTAAGGCAGCAGTGAATAAAATAAAGATTARTTTGGATCAAAATCAATTACTTTTGCCAAAAAGAAAAGGCAAGAGTGAAAGAAAACGCATAACAACATCACGATCTGACCGGAAAATTCGGAGCATCTGCTTGCAAAACAGGAAGAAAAGTGTTGGGCACTTAACTCAATTAGTTCAAGAGTCTGGAGTAATAGTATCCAAAAGAACTGTGCAGCGAAGGCTAGCAGAAGAAGGGTTGACTGGTCATCGTCCTGCTAAGAAACCTCGGTTAACAGATGCGATGAAGAAAAACGTTTTGCCTGGGCACAAAAATACCGCCAGAAGACTGATGAGGACTTCAGTAAGGTCAGCTATTATTATTACWGTCATCTTACACCATTTTTTAAATCATATATTTGAAAATAATAAGAAACTTTCTTTTTTTTTCTGGTATGTTTTTTCAGATGAGTCAACATTTGTAATTCTGGCCGACAAGAGCAGCTTCGTCAGGCGACGTCCAGGCGAAAAATATCACSCTGACTGCATTGTGGAGAGGGTTTAACATCCTGTTAAAATAATGGTGTGGTCTGTCATAAGCGCTAAAGGGATTGGACGTCTCTACATTGTCCAAGGTACCATGGGACAAGACCAATACAGACAAGTTCTGGAAACTCGACTGTTACCGCAACTTAAGGATTGGTTCCCAGACGGTGAGGAATTCATTTTTATGAATGATTCAGCGCCATGTCATAAAGCAAGAAGCATAACCAAATTTCTATTTCTACTATACCATAACATTCCATTTTACCTTGGCCTGGCAATTCACTTGACATGAACCCCATAGAAAATTTATGGCAGATTAACAAGGCCGAAATTGCCAAAGAGATAATAACTACCAAGGAAAAATTTATTGAAAAGTTAATAAATGTATGGCACTACAACCCCATGATTAAAGAAAGTGCCTTAACGTGCATAGAAAGTATGCCCAGACGGATTAAAGCACTCATTGAGGCGAAAGGAAATGTGACTAAGTACTGATTATTAATCAGAAATATTTTATCTCGCTCATATGTATATTTTTGAAATAATAATTTTTATTTTTATTTTTTTGTTCTTATGTTAGTTTGTAAAKTACTCTTKTATTATTATTAAARCGTTTTATAACTAAAAAARACCAATACTTCACTTATACCATAYTTTTGTGAGTGTCCCTAATAATTTGGCAACYCACTGTWTATATCCCCACAGAAARAACTTTAATGGTGTGATATWACAAGGTCTTGGCGGCCAATCAACCGGYCCRAAACGTGAAATTAKTTKCTTACCAAAGTGTTCTCTCACTAAATGCTTTATGAGACGTATTAGCTTTGGAGATCCCTCCAGACATAGCATAAAACCAATTGTTGTTATTGCTGTCGAATGTGGATTTAAAATAAACGAAGAGGTGGTGTGTGTCTTCTTTTCATGAATGTTTTTCAAGATTTGGCGCATATTGAAAATCTGGTTGATGGAGAATTTTCTAAATCTAAAGTCAAACTGATAAGTCTTCTTCAGTGTTTCACACGCTACGCTCGATCAGACCTCATCACATTCGGGTAATGGAACATCAGCAAGCTGGAGAAGTGTTCCCTCCATAACTTCAGTATGGTCTGAACATCAGCCACTAGATCACCTCTTTTGGTAAGAGTATGATTCGGTCTTGAAATCTTGCGTTAGTCACCGCAACTTTTCGTAGAACTTTCGAGCATCAGCCAGCTTCATTAGCTCTTTATACTCAGGCATTTCGACCTCTTTCTTTTTTTTCTCTGCATATGCGTCTCGCTTCCCTCTTCAACTCTCGGTATCTATCCCATCCTGTTTGAGTTCTGTTAGGTCCTCGGAACATACGCACGTCAAGGACACAATCACAACATGCTCGATCTGGTTTTGAATTTCACTTTATTTTTTGAACAGATGTCGTATCT
>NW_017536630.1:125750-136707 GCF_001853355.1 Bactrocera latifrons
ATTCTCCATTTGAGAAGTGAGCATACATAGATTTTTAAGCTTACCCCSTTTTCTCTACGACTTTGTTAACCACGTCAGGAGTTCGAAGGAAGCAATGGGCCAAATACTCACACAAATTTCGATACATTAAAGATTAGAATATAACATATGTATGTATCTCAATATAATTACTGCTATCCATTGTAGACTTTTATGTCAAATTAGTTTTTGGTATATTTGTGATCTGYTGTGCTTGTAATATTTTGTTCATATATAAGGGGTAACCCATTTCAAGSTTCAMTACTTTTTTAAAGAAAGAACACAGAAACTTTCAATTCAATAAGGAGTGTTTATAATCATTCGAAACAAAAGTTTTCAGCATTAAATTTTTGAGGATTATCTCTTTYAAATGCTGGCCGTCGCAGATGGTCCATCCGTTGAGCATTTCGACTGATAACTGGCGAATGACAAGCGTGATGTTTCGCTCGAAAGCCGAAATCGGCTTTAGAATTAATATATCCCTACGGGAAAAAGTCTAACGGTGTGATATCGCAAAGGTCGACGAGATTGCAGCTCCAATTTCAGACCTATGTAATGAATATTTTGATGAAATATGGATTCAACTGCCCCACAAACCACATCAAACCGTTGGGTTTTCTGCATGAAATGACACCTCTTGAATCTCTTCAAGTTGCTCYTCGTACCTATGAGCAAAAAATAGTCCTCATCGCTGAAAAAAATTTGAAAAACATCGGATCTTCTTGGGAGGTTGAGCGGTTTCAGTTTGCCGATTTGTTGACCATAAGTTGAGCGAAGCGCCTGAAACAAATTTTTCAAACGTTGTTCACGCGATATCTGTCAAAGAAGGCTATAGAAAACCTTATCTTTACTTGGATCACCCGTTATAATATCCGAGAACGTCTTTCTCTYTCTAGTAAAGGAGACTTTGTCTAAAATGAGGTTTCAGAATAATTATGGCCCTAAACGATTGTTGTTGTAATCCCATTACAAGTCAAGTTTTACAATCTTTCGGAATTTACGTCACGTGAACTCTAAAGGAAACAGCAAAAATAATGTGGCTGAAAAGAGTAGAACTGGGCCCAAATGTAAAAAACAACTATCAAAGAATAGGGACTTGTATGCTGAAATTATCTTAGGAATCGCCGATACCTTACACACAGAAATCGCCAAGTAATAAATAGTGCATTTGCATGCGTTTAATCCTAGAACTTCAGCKAAAATGGACTTAGGCTCCAGGCTTGACAAATACAGCTACTCCTAGTATGAAATTATTCTGAATAAAAGCAATTTTCATGAACTTGAATTTAGATGTTTGAAGAAAAMGGAAATGCGACTGTTTCAAAATGGCTCCTCATTGACGTCATGAGTCAGAATACTCCTTTATCAAAGGGTTAATTAGATTTCATAAAGCTATTTTACCATCGTTAAGATTTATTTGAAAAATACATTTARTTTCGCTTAAAAKTGTTTTCTCTGTATGTGTTTTTGAGAGKTTATACATGAGTTCAGACCCCGCAGAGTACTCACCTTGCCCGATAATTTTTTCAACGATTGAGGACTCTCGACCTCATCCAACTCGTTATCTGCAATTAGGTAGTTGGCAGCGTCGAAGTCCGATTTCTATGKAATTATTTTGATCTTCTTGAATCCCTTACTAATGACCCGTTACTTTGCGCCAGCAGTTCAATCGATTCTTCAGTCAATAAGTGCAAGATTTGTATCGTCAGAGTCAACCGTGGGATCTACAAAAGTATTTACGAGTTTTCACCTCTTCACTTTCATTTTCAGAATCCAGACCCTTGTCCTTAGTGTTGATAGAATATCTTTCCCATCGACTGCTACCAGCCTGGCTCCGGAAAAAACTTCCCTAACTGGTGCTGGTTGTCTGTGAGCTCGTTGAGAACACTGTCTTTTATTCGGAACAACTAGTTTCTTTCGGCTTTTTGATGGAGAGCCGAACTACTCTGTTTTTTCTTTTATTATAATTATTATAATGGTTCATATTTTGACCCACGAGTGTAAGTGTAAGCAGGTCCATTCGCAAGCAGAGCTATCTTATTATACATTCCTCCAGGTATCCGTAAGCTCGGTTCGAAAATGGGCAGTTGCGCTTTATTTCGCTTTGGTGGACATTTTGATTGGATTCACAATTTTATTGAAATAATATTAGAAAGTGTTCATTTTCGGTAACACTTATATATCCAAAAAGAAGTAGGGTCCCAAATTGCCGGCATATAGTCAGATTTACAGCTTGGTACATGAGCTTGCTATTTGTATTCAGGTTAGTCAGAACTGCGTTCATTTGTGTATATGTGTATGTATTAGTATAGAAATGTATATGCTAATAAATGCTCATGTTTTATTGTACCGCTGTTGTTGTTGATGTTGTCGCAGCATTTAGTCGCATGCTGCAATTTTATCAGTCAAATTTAATCAACCRCAGCAAGTTGTAGCGTTTTTGTTGTACAGGCACTTTAACAAACAGCAACAAAAACGCATTAAGAAGACAAAGGCGAGGGAAATATAAAAATAATGAAATTGAAAAGAAGTAAAAAAAAAGGTACTTGTAGAAGCGAAAATGTGAAAAAAGCTCAATCGCGGCAAACACTTGTTGCTCGTTTGCTTTTGCATTGTTGTGGCATCATTGTTGTCGCACCTGCTGCCGCCACAAATACGTAGAAACATTACACTTGTTGCGCTTAATGTGTATTTACTGTAAACGATCGCAGATAAGAGAAAAAAAAATATAATAAAATAAAAAGCGAAATATCTAGCTAAAGCAACGGCGAAAGAGACAGCAGCGAGCGAGTGAATGAGCAGCGATAAAAAATGAAAAACGCCGAAAGCTCCACAGTTGCAGCCTCCCAACGGCTGTGCTGTTTTATTTGCATGCACACACAGCCATCAAGATKCATGTCAACACGCACACATTTTTATGAATACATACATACATATGTATGTGTGAGTCAATATTTCCTTTTAACTGTGCGTGGAACAGGTTAGATTTGCTGGAAGCGATTATTTGTTTGTGTGCTTAGTGCTTGTGTTTATTTGTATGTATATCAATAAGCTCTTTTATTTGCTTTTKCTGTTGTTGGTGAAGATTGGGCTTTCAGCTAACACCCAACTTGGTTTTTTGGTTTTCACCAAGTTCTTTTTCAATTAAATTTATGCGAATTTATAAAAAAAAAAAAACATTCACAAACATGAATATATCGCGAATTACCTGGAATGTTAAAATAATAGCACATTTACCGTTCTCAAATTCAAACACAAACATGTGGTATATTGGTTTATTAATGTATGTATGTCTGGCTGACATAGTAGTCAAAATCCAACTGGTGTACTCAGGTAAACGTTTAATGTCTTCCGCGCCTTTTAGGTAAGAGCAATCAACAACCATCTAGTGCTGCTGCTCTCAATATATTAATACATTACATATAATTAGTTTTATTATTATGGTAGGCGGAACCAGAATACGGTAGTTTAATCCCGTAAACTTTACATACTATTTCCATATCATGTCTTTCCCATGGAACCACCGGATTAAGTATCACTTCTTGGGAGAGAAAAACACATTGAAGTTTTTTCTCATTTATGGACTGACTAAACCCTTAACTACTGTAAGATTCTTAGTTTTGTCATAATTCAAGGTAACACATGGGCTCACACATATACATACAAACATTTGTGAAAGTTTAAGCCGTTAAACTACCGCCRACATTCCACTCTTGTGTTTAAAAAGCAGAGACACTGAAAAAATACGTGATCAAGTACAAGTCGTACAATACGGACTAACRTCATGATTAATTAGGAACAGATACTTTCTAAAAGTTTAGGTAAGAATTCAGCTCCCCACCACATTGTAAGTGTTTCTCGCCTTGTGCGAGAGATCCGTAGACGGCTCTGATATGAAGCGGCGGCATGCTGGTTAATATTTCAGTAGCAKCGCTTGATATCATTCGGAAAGCATTTGCTACTGTTAATCCGCCGGCATTTTGGATTGTTAACCCAAAACGGTTTCTTASTATGCTTTCATATCCTGTTTTAATCGTGTCATCGCGATAAGATGAAGGTTCTTCCTTCTACTATACACGAGGTGTATACTTTTATAACCAAACTGGGTTTCATAGTCAAGGCTTTGTTAGGTATGCCATCTATTCCAGGCGGTTTGTTTTTTTTCTTTTCTTTTTTAGTTATGGCCAATATTTAGTCCTCAGTGAAAAACAAAGGCATCTCCTTTCGTGGYTTAGCGTATGAGATAGGGTGGTGAGTCGGAAATAACGACCCGACTTTTCTTCTCATAGAGGATTTTTAAAATTTGCCGTTCAAATTATGTGCGCATTTCTCCAGGAGGCTACGTTAGGGTGGGTCGATTTCGGACTTTTTTCGATTCGGGATTTCTAGTAGTGCGGACTACCTTAGTACTTCCTGATTCCAATGCAACTTTTTGTTTTGAGATCGGATTGCATCTTCAACCCCAACTCCGGCCTTGARATTTCGGAAATTCGCCTAAAATCGTGAAATTGTCTACCTAGCGCCTGAAATACGCATCTCACGGCAAAATGTATAAAGCAAAAGTTATTTGCCACGTCATTTCCTACCGAAATAGTATGTGAGATCATGGCCGTAGGACGAACCGTGCCCGAGATACGAGCGAAAATGCGGCGCGCCACAGCGCAAGATGAAAATCGGCTTGCGGCCACACTTCTTGWCGTTGATTTCGCCGAGTGCTMTCACTCACATTMATTCACCTACGCCAAAGGACACGTTCGGATARGTCTCCACACAAATATTTTTTCATCGAGTTCCTTCACTCTTGTCGGTGATTTCGCCGAGTGCTATCACTTACATTCATTTCCCTGCGCCATACGACACGTTCGTACTGGTCTCCACATAAATATTTTTTCATCGAGTTCCTTCACTCTTGTCGTTGATTTCGCCGAGTGCTATCACTTACATTCATTTCCCTGCGCCATACGACACGTTCGTACTGGTCTCCACATAAATATTTTTTCATCGAGTTCCTTCACTCTTGTCGTTGATTTCGCCGAGTGCTATCACTTATACACATATGGTTAAAATAATAAGTACATTCCTTTAGCCTGCGGTCATGATTGAATTATGAATGTTTGGTGATGTATACGAATGCAACTCTGGGTTGGTTTAAATAAATTCAGGTAACACCTTTTATAGGGGAAAAACAATGGGAAATCCCCACTTTGCAGTAAGCGAGACTATTGTTTGTTCAAGGTCGTTTTTTAAGTGRTCAAAATRAYAAGTACATTGTTAGTTATTCCAAAATTTTCTGGAAATCGGTCGATTTAATTTAATGGTTTGTACTTTCGCTTGTATAGCCTCATATTTAAAATGCATTAAAAACTTAAAAATTTTATAGATGGGTAGAAATAAGCATTGCAGTGCGGAGGAGAAGAGGATCGTCTTAAACCTCAAAAAAGAGGGCCAAAGTCTTAGAAATATTGCTAAAACTTTAGGCCGTTCATTGTGTTTCATGCAGAATGCCTTAAAGATTAAAAATAATGTTGAAAYTCGCGGTCGAYCAAAAAAGACATCAACAACAACGGACAATCGTATCGTCACCCTTGCTAAAACGGACCCATTTAAATCTTCAAAACTRATAGCAGGCGATATTGATAGTGTAATATCTTCCCGAACCGTTCGAAGAAGACTACATGGAGCCAATTTATTTGGCAGGATAGCCAGAAAAGTGCCATTATTGCGAAATAAAACTTTTAAGATAAGATTACAATTCGCGAGAAATCATGCAAATTGGTCCGGCTCAGGTGGTGAAAAAAAGTGGCGCAATATCTTGTGGAGCGACGAAACTAAAATAAATTTGTTCGGAAATGACGCCAGGCGGAATGTTCGCCGTCCGAAAGGCAAAGAATTGCATTCACGGTTAACAGAAAAGACCGTTAAACATGGTGGCGGCAACATAATGGTTTGGGGCTGCTTTTCATGGTATGGTGTAGGACCAATACATCGTATTTCAGACACCACGAATAGATTCCAATAGATRTCTTGGAAAACACGATGCTGCTATATGCTGAGGAAAATATGCCACTAATTTGGAAATTTCAGCAGGATAATGATACTAAGCATACTTCGATGTTGGTAAAAGATTGTTTCCAGGATAATGGTGTGAGTACTCTACAATGGCCAAGTCAATTCCCCGACTTAAATCCCATCCAAAATCTTTGGGGGGAGCTAAAGCAACGGATTGGGAAGCAATCGTTCCAAAATAAGGATCAGTTATGGAATTTTGTTGAAAAAACCTGGTATGAGATTCCAATTGATGCGTGCCKCAAACTTATCTCCAGTATGCCAAAACGAATCTCAAAAGTAATTGGAAATAATGGGGGATATACTTGATACTGATGATAGAAGTAAGCAAACATCAAATAGGAGACAGAAAACTCAATATAATAATTTTTTTCATTMGCAGATACCTGATGTACTTATTATTTTGTCCAGCCATTTTTTCAGTCTTTTATTTATTTGATTGAAATTTAAGTTGCTATTTAAACTATTATTATTCATATTTTTATTTTTGTTATATAAGACATAATGTGATATTATTTTCCTTTAAACATGAATAAAAGAGAATTTATTAGACTTTGAATGSTACACGGGCGTATGTACTTATTATTTTGACCATATGTGTATTCTCTCAACAGAACACAGAACTCAAAATGTCTGTATCTAAATTTAAATTTAGACAGAAATGTCCTKTGTTTGGCATATATCCGTACAATCTCTATGAGTGTTGACATCGCTGCTTGTAAATGCATTTATTTTTCTTCTTGCACTTTTCCAAAGGAAAGGAAAGTTGCTATCAATGAGCAACCATTTCTCTTGGACCAGAGAACCAGAAGAATTGGTCGCATTGGAAGTATTGATCTACCTGAAACAAAAAATATTACAAGAAAAATGAACGTAAAAAAAAGCTTTCAAAACGTCATTCAACATCAACACTTACCAGAAAAGTATCAGCTAGAACACGTGACCATTCAGATCAGCCAGACTCTCATAYAGACGACAACAATGTAGGTACGTCGCACATGGATTCTTCCAAAAACGATGCTGATGATGAATTTTCTCTTCCATCCTCTAAAACCAAACAAAACACACTRGTATTAGAACACACTGCTTTAGCTTCCCAAAGATTTGTAGTAAGTGATAGAGTAGCGGCCTTGATTGTTTCATCTGCTTTTCTGKATGCCAAAAACGTCATTTGTTGCAACTCCGGGGATTGGACCACTATAGAATATAGTTGCCAAGCCAAACAAACAGATTGTTCGGAATCAAGTTYTTGCATATTTCATTTAACGAGATATCTATATCCAATTTGGCATAGACAAGGCAAGAACAAGATCTCTTAAGGAATATTTGGAATTTGTGAAGGATTTTAATGTTTTGTTGTAGCATTTTTCCTTGTTTTAAATTAAAACTCCAAGAGTCGGGCAAGATTCAATCTAAACTGGTTGAGATATGGACATTTACAGACCTAATGCTCTGTCTAATGGTACATTAATCTCAGCGCTGACTTTGCATTCTCGTCGTCTTACGCTAYCCAGTTTTTGAAGATAAAATCTTAGTAGAAAGAAAACCCTAAGATGACCCCGCTGGACCTAGGGATATCGAGTAGGCTCAGCCAATGTTGGWCGATGGCCAGCTTATGTGCGACTRCGAGATCCTTCTGCATCATAGKWGAACSGAGATATGTTAAACTAACTACTTGCTCTCAGCAGGACTCATAGTATTCGTACTCAAGCGTTCGAGTTCCGAAAATTGTCCAAAAGGCACACATGCGGCAACGCTAAATACCTTCAGAAACGAAAATTATCAAAGTTATGTGGAAGAAGGTACATCTCGGCAGTCTTATTTTCGGCGAACTAGAAGAGCCGTTTCAAAAAATGTGTGGTAGGCGCAAAGTGTTTGTCAAATTAAGATGGCTTTATGTTCATTATAAGACATTTTTTGGTACCACAACGTACCGGCGTTTTAGACTATCGAAGTAAGATCCCTGTTAGTAGTTGTAACAGTATTGGCTTTCAAAAGGTTCAAACCGAACGTAATACTGTAATGTTCCCTAATATGCTACATAGTTTCATGTTTCTTAAAAGTAGACAAATTTTGATTAGTGCATCTTCCCTGCTCTCCCACAATTGTTATGTGTTGTATGGTTATGCTCGAAGGCCAGTAAAGAAGCTGGAAGGTTTTGGGTGGCCTCATGGGTACTCTATTGCTTAGTAAATTTATTATARTTTTTTTYTTGCACTTTTCATTTCTGGCACATATTTCCCCACTCAATATAATTGATACACTTAATAAGTTTAGTCATTTCACTTAAGTACTCACTTCAACTTTGCTTTGTTTACTAATATGTATATTCGCAAATACCGAGATAAAATCAAATATATGGTTCTTGGTATAGTAATTATTTTGCCTCACACGTACACTAATTGCACGCACAAAATTCCAAAGATTTACTCTATTTGCATGTGTATGTACATATGTGTCTCTACTTTGTCATGTGTGTATTCAAGCATCCTTTAATCGGTGAAGCGATCATAAATACTCACATGAATACATACATATACACAAAGGTATATCATAACACATTGTAAGTGCTCACGTATTCATGCGATTTGTAGTTGTTGTTRTTCTGTTTAATTAGTCGCATTAAATGTTGTATAATTATGGTGCAATGACATCGTTGAATCGGCGCAAGATATCCAGATATCGCACTTGCATACTGAGCGGGCGCGTAGTTTTATTTGCGTACAACAATTTCGAATTACAAGTGCGAAAACATGCCTATATCTGTAGCTAAAAGTGAGGAGCTTTTTTGTTTTGCTTCGCCTGCAACATTTCGCTTTCATAAAAAACCCGACAGTTACATAGCTTCACTTTTTGAACTGCGTTTTACATTCGATTTGCAGAACGCTTAACAGTTACAGCGTTTACTTAGGTTTTCTGAATAATTACTTCTTACCACATTCTTGAATGAATGTATGTAAGTGTATATGTATACCCAGTAGTAAATTTTATTCTATCCAGCGAGTTGGTGCTGATTTCGTTGGCGATGTTCTGTGGAAATGCTCTTAACTCGCTCGTATAGCATGGCGTTGTCTCACCAAGTTTCAAGTACTCTAGGAAACATTCGGCCTCATTCCATTTTCGACGTGTATCTGTTGAGTTGGAAAAAAAAACTAATTTTCTTTTCGGTTGGTACACTCTCTAAGTATGTGTTTTGAATTTTAAAGGGAAAGTCTTTTTAGGCCTAACGATTTTCTATTTTTATCTTTTTATTAGACAGAAAGACTCATAAAGACCTCAGAAAGACCTACTGCAAAACACATTTCGTTTTGTGAACTTTTTAGAAAATTTAACCGTTTAAAAGATATTAACGGTTCAAGTTTGATCATTTTAAAGCAAGTTTTTATAGTATAGCTCAATAAAAAAAAACATTTTAAATTGCAAAGTTCATAGTCTTGTAGGAAATTTTCTGCTCTACACWAATGGTTTATTTACTTTTTCGATTAAGTTAAGGGGCTACATGGCTTTACGGGTTTCAGTAAATCTAGTTTTACAGCCTTGGCTAAGTGCTCCCTATTTAAACGAGTTTTACTCGAAGCTGTTTTTGAAGTCGGTTGATTTCTCTAGAACTACTCAACCCATCTTCATGAAACAAACGCGACGGATTTTACCGTCCAATACCTATCAAATAAAAACAAGTAAGGAAAGTCTAGGTTTGGATGTAATCGAACATTTCATGATCATGCAACTTGCCAAGAAAATATCTTCGGATTCATAAGGTTTGTTAGTTATATGTGGTCTAGGGCAAGTTTTCGCCCGATTTAATCTATTTTGGGACTATTTCGACTACCAATATAGGTTATAAAGCAAGCCGTTAGTTCGAAAATATTTCAATTACGTAAATGGAGGCTAAGGGAATTATTTATCCGATTCAATCCATTTTTGACATACCAGCATAATGTTATTAGAAAGTTATTTTGTACAGTTTTATATAATATGTGAGATATAAGAATTGACTGGTACTTTAGAGAAAAAGTTCGTTATTAAAATTTTGATCCACATATTCGATATCAGGGTTTGAACAGTTTTGGTCCAAGACAGAAGTCAGAGGAACTGTTCAGCAATGACAAGGTACTTCGAGAGGCTGATGCCTATCTTTTACCTAAGATAATTAAAATATTTCTGTGTATGTCATTTAATTCGTGAAACAAATTATATAGTAATAATCATATTTGGTAAATATTGACCTTTATTACTATTGTAACATTAAAGCGTATACTAAATATTCTATTAAATAGCAATAGAGAAGCTAATCAAAATTTGACTTTGTAAGACCTCTAAACATTTTTCCAATTTGTACCAAAAATAAGTGACTCTTGCTCTATGTACACTCTGGTGAACTTTAAAGCTGATTCCTATGGGGTAGTCAATTCKTTGAAAAGAGATCAGCCATGGTGAAGTCTAAACTGTAAATAATAACCATAGACTGCGACGCTGCTGCCGGAACTAGAAATATTCTATAAACTGTTCCCCTCTGCGGTCGTTTTGTACCACTTCTGCTATAATAACAAAATCTGCTGTAGAGACTAGCCCTCACATTTTACTACAGGGTATTACATTTGTATATGTGCCTGTGTATGTGYATCTTTATACTGATTTACATAGAGTAAGAAATTTACATGCACGTCATTTTTAATTACACTGTAGATATAAAACGTGATAAATCGCATAGCATTACTAGGTGTTGACTACATTTATCCTTGACACAATGTCAAGGATAATGCGCCTTTGTGTTGTGATAAATGTCTGTCAGGTAAACCTTTGCTACCGAATTCCACAGAAACTTCAGCAATGACTTTTGTAAGACAAACAGAGTTTGGGCCCTAAAATTAAT
>NW_017536630.1:137001-144792 GCF_001853355.1 Bactrocera latifrons
TTGAAACTAGACGCACAAACCCAGAAAATGCGTTAGTGTAGAATTCTGTATAATAAATTAATAAATCAAAAGAGCTAATTAGTTATTCTGCTAATACACCATATATGGGAGAAAATGGCATAATCTCTTCAAGTAACTGTAATACTATATTACATACACGTGTTACTGGAGATACAAATGTTTTTCAAAAATGTCTTTTAAATTTATTTTGTTTGGGACATTATACACGTCTAATTAAATTTTGTTCAACCAACATGCCATCAAATGGTCCTGTAAGTCCTTTCAAAGGATCAGGCGTTGATTTTGTTTGTATAATTTCGTCACTCGTCATTTCTAATATGCCAAGCAACATAACCGCCAAAGTCTTCCTTCGTAGACTCTTAAGGCTTTTAGACTTTGTTCGTCTAGAGAGTACTTAACTTTTCAATTGYCTACTCAGTCCGAAGTAGCACCTGTTAATAAGACGTTATTATTGGTGTTAATACTGGTTCCAAGACAGACGAAGTTATTTACCAGTTCGAAGTTATGAMTGAAAGCAATCTAACGGCGTGTTTGTTGAGGACAATGATATAAATATTATCGGCGTACCCCAGATATTACTCTATTATTCAGTTCTGCAGCTCGTATTATTATTCCCAGCAATAGATTGAGAAAGTCACACGATAGGGAGTATAATTGTCTGAAACATTGCTTGATCTCGAACACCTTGTTAGTTCCTCCGCGMMGTATTTTAATAGCTCGGMCGGYAATCCATCAGCTCCAACTGMTTTKTTGTTTTCAGGTGGGTAACTGCTATTCAACAGTGGGCAACACAACAGTGGTATCAAGGTAACAGAAATTTGGTTAAATATCTGAGAGGAATGCTTATTAGATTACTACTATTATTATTATTTTGAGGCATATGGCCAAAGATTGAAGCATAACATTCTTCGAGTACATTTATTTCAGCCATAACTGTTGCTGTTAATAATTTTTAATGACTATACCTACTATTGATGGCATCACTATCCTTGAAGAAATCTTGGCAATACAACATTAGATTCCTGACTGCTGAAAATTTTAACCTTGAATTAATTAATAATAATGACTCAGATTACAGATGCAAAATTCGMATGATGAGCAACACTCCTAATGTCGCCAGGCAAGCAATAGAATTTAAAATTGAAGAATTTTCTTGCCCATCGAAAAGTTCAAGTGTAGCTCTGTACGTAAAGTCTTCCAAAAGATTCGAAAATAAAYTATGATACAAAAAATGGAGAATACCTTAATGATTTTCTATTATGAGTTGCAAGCATTAGAATAGTATATTTCTAATAGGATCTATAWAGATCTAGAAAACAAAGAAAAAATCTCAAATTTGGCTATACAAAACGTCATTTATTTTCTCTACGGATATGTTATTATATGTTAGAAATATTTTAATATAAAAATTGTTGTAATATTGTCATAATTCATTGGGTATCAAAACTGTTATCATCGTTTAAGCTGCGCGTGGGACAACGCGGTTATCGTGACGTACTACCACATCTACGATGCTCATGTTTGGAGTCAGGAAGTTTACGAGACGGTCAGCACCAGCACGAGATAGGCGATCGAATGGATATCCCATAGGGCGACGATCAGGATATAAACGATCGCGTACGCCACAGTATGAAGCGGCATCACTACAAGAGCCCACCAATTGTTGTTCGACCTGCGACAATTAATTTAATTTTATTTAAGTTGTACTTTTTCATTATTTTGCGCTTACCCTATCCTGGTCGTAGTTGGATACCATGACAAACAGCTCACACTCCAAACCTTCGGGCAAACCTTTAGGAATCAGCATGTGATTGGGCCAACCGCAGCCGCAGAAGTTGAATTCGAGCTCATCGGCACCACCGGCGGCTGGCCGATTTAGATCCAAGTTACGGAAAGTGCGTTCGAAGGGTATGGTGACACTRGACTCGGTGGAGCGGCGACGAATGGTATTTTGACCAGGGTTTACTGTTGGTTGGATAGAAATTTATAAAACCTTACTAGCTACTAATAAACAACCCAAGACTCACAAGAGACAATGAATTTGTCTAATTCAATCATAAGTAAACGTTGATCCTTGAAGAGCATGCCTTGTCTACGCTCATCTGTCTTCGGACCCAGGAAGATGCGCACTGTACCAAAACGTTGGGCACCGCTATCATTGTTGACATTAATGGTGTAAGTGAAGGGCGTGTGTTGCAGGTGCGTGAAACGTGCGAACACATTGCCGCGTGGTACAAAGTCCATGCCGCGCGAGAGGTCAACATCGGATTGCTGCCAGAAGGTTTGCAGCACATTTGGTTGTCCACCTTCGGGACTTACTTGTACACCAGTTACAGTAACACCATCATAGTCGAGTTCTGGTAGTGTATATGGGGGTAAGCGAATTTTGTGTTCCTGGAAGATATCATCGATGTATGCATGCCATCTGTAGAAGACTGGATCACGCATAGCAGTCGCTGAATCACCCATAACGCCAAAGGATTCCAAATGACGATGATCGGGATCGTGTGAATAGGAAATGAACACATGACCCATGTTATGGAAGTCACCATACAAGCTACGATTTGGGGAAATAATCGATGATTCCATAATGTTACCCAAAATATCGATACCGCCTGCATTATCCAATGGCACACGGTTACCACTTTCCTACAATTGCATTAGATTACAATGTATAGCGAAGAACCCTTTATACCTCTAATAGTGTATACTTACATCGGTGGCAAATCCTTGAGAAATAGCTTCGAAGATGCGATCTCTCCAGCGCTCCATATCACTTACATCCAAATTAATTTGATCCAACTCTCGGTTAAGATCCGACAATTTCGTATCCTCAAAACGTGGTGGCCATGCGCGGCTCGATACTAACGAATCCATTTTAGGAAAGTAGCCTTCAGCAATGGGTTCACGCAAATTATTGAAGCGTGCGACGCGTGCCAGATTGTTACTGAACCGCTCCAAATTGTAACGAGCAACCACTTGTTGATGCATGTAGTAGAAGAGCTCACCACGACGATCCTTATTCACAACAGCACGATCACCAGCCTCAAATGGGTATACCAAATGCCAATGCCAGTGATGAAGATTGATACCAAGATCCTCTCGGAAATACCACAGCCGATGCTCTGGTTCCAAATCAGAAGCGGTGTAATCACGCGGTATGGTGATTGGCATGCGTGAACCCTCAGGTACAACAGTGGCCTCTTCGCGCACTTGACGGAATACGCGAGAGTCGACAAATTTGTCGGGGAAATTCTGYGCAAAAGACGGCAGATCCAGTCCCTTGGTGTCTGGACGATGTAGCAATGCCACAGATAGTGCATAATTRAACAAATATGGATTCACACGGTCACGTGCAAACACAGCTACACTCTGCAGATCGTCTATGGAGCGCACACCCATGAAAATGTCAATCAAACGACCCGCAATGCGACGATGAGCCGGAATAAAGAGCGAAAATTGCGCATCACGTGCCAGTGACATGGGTACGCGTAGATCCGGTATGGAAATTTCTCTTACCGGAATGCGTTGCTCGGCCATTTCACCGAAACGACTCTGCACCTCAGTGCTGATGGGACGGTAGCGATCCGTTAGGAAATTATCGGGCACATCGAAGACGGCTTTTCCCTTCTCCATAAAAACGGGTTCGGTGGGACGATCGAACAGCAGCAATAGATTGTTCTTGTCAGCCATTTTCAATTTCTATTTAGGCAGTTCCTTTTGGAATTTAAGAAAGTTAAAAAGTTATAGTTTTTAGACTGTGCTAAGCGTACACGACTGTAGTTCAGTGCGTAACTGATGATTTGGGATACGAGTCGAGCTCTTTTATACTAGTCAAAAACTTAATTTTTGACATATTTGCACACAGTGCGTACATAGATCACAAAATTACTTATCAGTGCCCAAATTCATTGCGGTTTCGTTATCACACAGCCTTGTTTTGACAGCCTAGGAGTGCGGTGACCGTTCCATAATTTCATTAGCTGTCCCATAAAATATTAAGATACTATATTCATATGCACTTCAAAATAGAAATTTCATTTTTGCAAAGAGTGGGAAATAGTACAAATTTAGCATATACGAGCACGGATAGATAATGTACACGGGAATATACATAAGTACATGCAATTGCGGTTCTATACAAAGCAGAGTATACTGTCTAGTGAGGTACTGATAAGAGTATGAAATAAGGAGAGTACCATACTATCCAAATTACTTTATTTCTTTTATTTTTTGTAAATTTGGAATTTTCTAAAAGCAAAAAATAAAATACATTTTTTTCGCGTTTGAAAGCTCTGAAATTAGGAAAATGTGTAGAAGGGCATGCTTAATATTATATTATACACTTTCTAATGCACTCATTAGAACGTTAGAATTTTAAATAACAGTTTACAATTTTTTATATACTACCAGCATAAGTCTACGTACATGCTTTTATCTTATTTTCTTCTGTTACAAAATTAATTTTATATGTTACATGTTTGAACATAATCACATTAAGTGCTTTAGTAACAGACTGTTACATAATTCCATAGAATTTAAAGCAATTAAAATCCGATACCATAGCTTCAAAGATAAATTTATTTAAAAGATAGTCATTTGGCAGAGCAGAAAAAGTCGTTTTACAAGTAGTAAAGTGGGAATTTACCACGTGATGACCAAATGTAAAGCTCTCGGAAATTATAGTTTTTTTTTTTTTGTTTTCGTAGAAGAATTTAAGTATTTTAAGTTTTTCGTCCTTAGAATCATGAATTTATGACGAAAAGCGTTCACGGCATTTGTTAAGGATATATTGATGAATACTGTGAAAAACGCTCTGGTGAAGAAGCAATGATATAATAATAATACCCAACGATTACCCTCCTCCCACCCAACCGACGCGCGGGGCGCAATCCGCGAACGAGCGGAACTAGCCGAGTCATAAAAGGCAAAAGAGTTTTAAGCGTTGCGATCTTAAGCCGCTCAGCTACAGAAACAAAAATTTCAACAGCCAAAATTAAGAATTAGATTAAAGTTTATAATTTTTAAATGTTACTTGTTAAGAGTAGATAAAAAATTTTTTTAATGGTAAAGAGAGAATCTGTTAGATCAAATGTGCTGGAATGAGAATTGAAATCGTGACATATAATGGGAATGGTTCGTTTAACTCGAAATTTGTTCTAGAAAATTTTAAAAGCAAAGGTTTAAACTGCCTGGTAGAGCGAGCGGGAATGTTAAAATTAATATCAGACAAGAGATGATGATGAGTTTACAAGAAATATTATACCAAGCATTTCCCTACGACTAGCGAGTGTAGGGAGATTTATAAGTTTTAAACGGTTAGTGTAAGGGGGAAGATTTAAACTGGAATCCCAATGCAAATGATTTAAGGCGAAAAGTAAAAATTTTTTTTGAACGGACTTTATTTTCTCAGAATGAACTAGATAACAAGGGTTCCATACCACGGAAGCATACTCTAATATAGGCCTCACCAAAGATGTAAAAAGAATTTTCGTGGTAAGCGGATCTCTAAATTCTTTAGACCAACATATGGACAAATGAACAATGCATATCTTAGTATCTTAAAAGTAAACTTTTAGCAAAGCGAGGAAGTATTTCGTCTTCGAAGTGGCTATAGGATAACGACTCGAAGCATACAGCAGACCCATTTAAACTTTAGATCTACAACTTTCCCAAGCAGCTTTAACAAACACCAAAATCGCCAGATTTGAGTCCTAAAGACCTATAAAACTCACTGTACCGTCAAATTCAACACAAAGGATGTGTTGCATAAGGAATGGGCTCACATCGCTACGATAGAAACCCATAATTTCTCTATTCCGCGCCCAAACCCAKCAACAGAGCTTTTGAACCTTGTAGATATCAAACTACCCTTTAAGTTTAAGGAAAAATTCAAAGGCAGAATAACTTTATTAGAATTACGCTTCTTTTGCGCAGACTTTTTCTAATGGATGTTCTATTTGTCCTCCAGTTTTTTATTGGTTATATGTTTTTGTCAGCAACTGAATCACTATTATTTTCATAAAACTACTTATTTAATATTTGATAGTTATAAAAAGTATGTAAAGATATTTTTTTCAACAAGTTATTGTTGTTGTTACCTTGTACGCAGATTTTTTCTGCCCTGTGTATATAAGAGTCTTTTAAGAGCCAAAGTGGATTAGTTTTGTCACACTGGCGGAATTGTATGAGTTCTCGTCGATAATGTTTATAACGATCAACTTTAGATTTTCTATATCACTTATAGGCATGATCCTTAGCGCCTCGATTAGAGCTGCAAGGATATCATCATACAATGCTCTTTTCATGTTGGTTTTCAGTTTTGCAAATAGCAAATTCATACATGCTGACAGATCAGGGGAACGCGGGTGTAGCTGATGAGATAAATACATTTTTTTGAAATCGTTAAGCACTCGGGACGAACAKTTTTAAATCGTGTAACCATGTACAAACTAAATTCGTATGTCTCAACGGTGTTTTTCATTCTGCTTTAACACAAAACTTGATATTTGCTCTTTGTAAAAACAGAACATTTCCACACCTCTTATTTTAATCAAATGGCTGTAACACTAACATCTATCATCCATTTTGCAAGAAGTTAAATGTATTTGAAAGAGAATAAATGTATTAACATTTAATAAATAACTTTGCAAGCTGTTGAATGTTTTAAATATATTTAGGTTACCTTAAGTTAGTCTGGTGGACATAGATCAAAACATAAGCTAAGATTTAAATATAAATTCGATTATTTTAAAGAAACAACATTCATTTTCTAGCTACTTATTGTGTTGATTTTAAGTATTTTGAAATTGTGTAGTGTACAGTTCAGGAAAGCAAGCAATCTGCCACAATTCATAAGTGACATTACATGAAAAAAAGTGGAGGCTCGAGGTTCAAGTTTACCCCCTACTAAGATGAGCAGGTGTATGTTCATCATTTCGGACTGTAATCTCCATATCATTCAAATAAAAAACTATAATGAAACAGGAAAGAAAAGGAAAAGGAAAGATTTAAATTCTACGTTCCTTTTTTTCTAATATTAACATTTTTTTCAATCCGGTATATGGAATTATTTTTTGTTTTTTAATCTTTTATTCCAGAATTTGTGATTAAAAATTAAAAAATAATTTTTAAGTCAGATTTTCGGCCGACATTACCAAAAAATTAATTTAATTAATTATTTTAATGCATTATTTGCAACCCTGTTTGCCACCATTTTTCTATTATTGTTTCTAAGGGGGTATTCTAGTCAAATCAATTTATGGGCAGTTTTTGATTTTTATTAAAAAAAACAAAAATATTTTTACTATCCATTTTTTATGGTGTTTTTATTGATGTCTTAAGAAWACAGAAAAAAAATTTTCCAAAAAAATATTAAAAATTAAAATAATTAGAGGGGKGGAGAGACAGGTGTAGAAAAATGGCGCATCCTGGTGACATCCTGACTCTCCTGGTGGTCGGAAAAAAAAAAATTAAAAAAAATTCTTATTCAGTAAGGATGCTGTTATAGTCCCTTTTTGAAATTCCTGATTTTTTTTAAATATTAAAAACAAAAATTTTGACACGATTCTGGTAGGAACGATAAAGGATTATATAAAGAGRGCTCAAACAAAATTTAAAGTAAATCGGTTGTATAGAACTTGAGATAATGCCGGTACCGTGTGGAAAAAAGTAGATTCGAGAAAAACGCGTTTAAAAAAGTGAGTCAAATTTCAGATAGTCTAAGTCATTTATTAGTGCGCTAGATACTGCGCCACTAAAATAACTGTA